>NC_054535.1:86998784-87058784 GCF_017654505.1 Polyodon spathula
TTACATAATATACTTAATATACTATGACATACTTTCACATGATTTGATTGGCTCTTTTAATGCTTTATTTGCATATTTCCCTACAACCCATTGTAATTAAATATATTGCTTTCATTCACCTTAACTCAAAAGCTACTTGTTTATATATATACACTCACGCTTCTTATCTGTTCATGGATTGTATTCTATGTATGTGTTCATTAATTTTTTTAAATATAGGAAGTTTTGGACATTGCAAGGCTGCTTCTTGTAGAACTGGGACAAAACAATGATTCAGAAATTGAAGAAAGCAAAGCCAAACTTGAACAACTGAAAACAGTACTGGAAATGTAAGCACTTTTACATTTTTTAAATACTTTTTCAGTACAATTGCAAGGGTAAAATTTAAACAAGCTACTTTGCTGAACAAACAGCTTTTTTTTTTTTTGACCCCCGCTGGCCGGGTCCAGGCTTTTTGTATTTTTTAATTATTGGGATGCTGTCACAGAGACGGCCGAAGTGGGCAGCGTCAGAACCAGGAGATCAGTAGCTAATTAATTACCAATTAATTATTCACTTGAATCCCAGCACGTGAATTAATAAAGTGCAATTCCCCGTGCTCACTATATTATTACATTTTACTTGCACGTGAGTGCTGTGCAATCCTCGTGCCTAAATACACATATACATTGTTAAACACTCGTGTTACACAGACCCGTTTATATTCTGCTTAAAAGCCCCCCCCCCCCCCCCCCCCCCCCCCCCTCTAATTAATAATGTGTTGATTGGTTTATTTGATTAATACAGGTATGGGCACTTTTCTGGGATAAATCGCAAAGTCCAGTTAACTTACCTTCCTCATGGATGCCCAAAAACCTCCAGTGAAGAAGAAGGTAAGATGTCATCTATGTTCTTCTGAGTTATTCGTATTTATTTTATTTTTTTTTGTGTGTTGATGCAAAACTGAACACTCAGTACAATTGCAAGGGTAAAATTTAAACCTGATTAGCTACTTTGCTGAACAAACAGCTTGACACTACAGGAATGTTATTCAAGTCTTTGCTGTTCCTGTTTATTTAATCTTTTTCATTATTCCCAAAAATCCTTCTTTACTTCTAGATAACAGACGAGAGGAACCGTCCCTTTTGTTAGTCCTCAAGTGGGGAGGAGAGCTGACCCCCGCTGGCCGGGTCCAGGCTGAGGAGTTGGGGAGAGCTTTTAGGTGCATGTACCCAGGAGGACAAGGTACATTTTTTTAAATGTATTTTTTAATTATTGGGATGCATATTTTTGTTAACATTGATAGAGTACAGGTGGCAGTATGTACATATAAATATCACACTTCTATTTTTACAAATATTTAGAGAAGTCCTTATTCAGTTTTGTAGAAATCTGCAGTGCAAATTTATTGATAGTATCAGAATCTAGTGGTATATGGAGGCATATGCCAACCTTGCATTTTTACATGTGCATATAATGGATGTAGGTCAAGGTGGTCTTCATTTTACTGATGTCTCTAAATCAGTATATCACTATTACTGAGATACATTTTTTCTTCCACCAACATGTGCAATAGTTATAACTATACTGTCATTTTTTTCCTTTCAGAGGGGTCTAAATTTCAAAGTTTCTCTTGATTTGTAGGGGATTATGCTGGATTCCCTGGGTGTGGTTTATTGCGTTTGCACAGTACCTATCGCCATGACCTGAAGATCTATGCCTCTGATGAAGGCAGAGTTCAGATGACTGCTGCTGCCTTTGCCAAGGTAATGTAGATTGAGAAAGAAATCATTTAAAAACACCTCCAAGTATGCTGTCTGCCAGCCTTCTGAGATTAAACCCTGCTGGTAACTTGCATTGTCAGCCAAAAAGTAGATTAGTGCTTCTTTCATTTTTTACATCATCTACAACAACCATCTACATTGCTGGTAAAAACAAAAAGACAAACAAAAAAAACCCACACTCGTAAAACAGCTGGCTTTGCTTCAGAGAGATTTTTATGGAATGTACAGTAGCTTGCATTGATGTCCACAAGGCTGGGTTTTATTTATTTATTTATTTATTTTTAATCCAGCTCTTCATTGTTTCATTGGGTTTTGTTGCAAAGGTTGTTATCCATGTGCATTCTTGTATTAGTTCAGTTTCCTTTTGTGGTACCGAACCGTATCTGAGTGTTGTGTGGTTTGACCTCCTAGGGTCTGCTAGCCCTTGAGGGGGAGTTGACCCCCATCTTGGTCCAGATGGTAAAAAGCGCCAACATGAACGGATTGTTGGACAGTGACAGCGACTCTCTGAGCAGCTGCCAGCAGCGTGTTAAAACCCGGCTCCATGAATTCTTCCAGAGAGACAGAGACTTCACCACCGAAGATTATGAAAAGGTGAGCAGGCAGGAGTGACATGATAACAGTACAGTATGTTAATGAATATAAGGGCCAACATTTACATACATATAAGTCAGTGATATATACATATGTATACTTCTTATTGAGTGGACAGAGACACAAGAGAGAAATGATGTAATAAGTTAATGACTGATACTTTAATCTACGCACCTTTTTTCCTGGGTAAAAGCCAGGGATAGAGTGGAAGAACTTGTGCAGATTAAACATGTTATTTTCTATCTTGAACTACCTATCCAATTTTGGTCAAAATATATATGACTATTCTCTTCTTCATGGGGGTGTCTAAATCTATCTCAATTTGACTTGCAATTTGTGGTTTTACAGTAGTACAGATAAGAAGCAAAGTGAATCAATTCCAGACATCTGAAATGTTACTTATAGAATTATTGTATACAAATATTTTCTACAAAAAAAAAAAAAAACCCTAGATGTCCTTTGTTTGTTTCCACAACTTTGTGACTGTTCACATTACAAACATTTGATCATGAAAATATTTCTCATTGTGCACAGCATTGCCTAATAATCAAACTTACTTTATCCTGAAAAACATCCCAAACATAAATGCAAAAATGTAATGATTACTGTTCTCTTATTTAGCTATCTCCAACTGCAAGCATTTCGCTTATCAAGTCAATGCAGATGATTAAAAATCCTGTAAAGACATGTGATAAGGTCTACTCTCAGATCCAGAGCTTGACATCGCAGATAAGGCAGAGGATGGAGGATCCAAAATCAGCAGGTAAAAGTTCAGTGTTTAAACGTCTCATAATGTATTGAATCTGTACTTCACTTTGTTACCCTGCCAGTACTGATTGTACTACTCATAATAAATAAAAGTAGTTTGTCAAAAGAGGAAGTTGCATTGCTTTTAAAAACTCTAATTTTGTAACAAATGTAAATCCTGGTGACTTTGTCTGGCTCACGGATCCCCTTTCATTACACATTTCTAATTTCATATGAAGACCAGTCCTCCATTAAGAACAATGGGCATAGTCTTGAGAGCTCCCATTAGCAGGTACAGCTCTCAGCCAGTACCATTTAACTAAGTCTCTTAGGTGGTTACAGTAGTGTGGTTTTGTTTTGTTTTGTTTTTAACCCATGGTATATGAATATAAATGAATCGCTCCTATCTTGCTTGCATAGATATCCAGCTTTACCACAGTGAAACTCTTGATCTTATGCTGCGTAGATGGGCAAAACTGGAGAAAGACTTTAAAATGAAGAATGGAAGATTCGACATAAGCAAAATCCCTGACATTTATGATTGTATTAAATATGATGTTCAGCATAACAGCTCTTTAAAACTGGAGAACACAATGGAACTATACCGACTTTCAAAGGCATTAGCTGACATTGTCATTCCTCAGGTAACTGGTGTGTGTGGGTAGACTTTCAATTTATTTTACCATTATAGCTGATTAAGCAGAGAACAATGGGATATATCATAGACATCCTACATATATGAAGCTAGTCAAAATAATTCTGACTTCTCATGCCTCAAATTTTTTTTTTTTAAATGAATGTTACAATATAGAAAATGTTTTAGAAACCTGCAATATTTGGACGTGCCTTGTGCATCCATGTTTGTACCCACATTCTGTACATTTCTTTCATTTTCTTTCATAGGAATATGGTATAGCGAATGTGGAGAAGCTGGACATTGCTAAAGGTTACTGCACTCCTCTGATCAGGAAGATCCGTTCAGACCTGCAGAGAACACAGGACGATGACACTGTAAATAAACTTCACCCTGTGTAAGAGTCTTTTACACAGAAACTAAGAAAAAATGGGAGTTAAGGAGATACTGCTTCCTGTGCTAATTGAATTACCATACATTTATTTTTTAATTAAAAATCCCCTTTTGGGGCAGTACAAATTTGGATTTAAAAGGGAGGAAACTTTGCACATCTCCTCTTGCTCCATTGTGTATTCAGCTATGTGACGTGTAATAGAATTGTCTTTTAATATACTACGTCTTTCTGCTTTTGTTTTACACTAGGTTCTGTTTTCCCCCCAAAAAACAAAGTCAGTGCATTTCTAATGACCAGGTTGAAAACTACTTCCTGGGTCATAGGATATGCACAATGTAGTCACAACATTAAATGATAAAAGTGAAATAGTATAACTATTATTAAAAGGTATATGTGCCTAGTTGAGAATTCAGCCTTTTGGCTAGACTTGATCTCCATATACACAGTAATATTTTAAAATGAACATATATTTTCTTTTTAGGTATTCCCGAGGAGTTATGTCACCAGAACGGCATGTTCGGACTAGGTTATATTTTACCAGTGAGAGTCACGTTCACTCACTTCTTTCCATTTTACGTTACGGGGCCTTATGTGATGTAAGTTTGAGTTTTTAAAATAAAATTTTTGCACTTTAAAAAATGTTGCAGGGCTGTTGAAAGATGCATTGCTTTGATGGTGTAAGATGCATTATTTAACTAGTCCCTAGGAAATATTTATCTGGTTTTACAACTTATATTTTATGGAATATTTGAGATGGACTATAAATGTATGGAAAATGTACATACCTGTTAAAACAAGTGTTCCTTGTTCATGGAGAACTAAACCTTTACTTAAAAGATACAATGAAACTCTTGTAACATTTATTTGTTTGTGTTTTATATTATGAAGCCATAAGCCTAATGTTAAGTCATACTTATAAACTAGTGCTATTGACACTGAGACTTTCTTTTTAGGAGACCAAAGATGATCAGTGGAAGAGGGCCATGGATTATCTAAATGTTGTCAGTGAGCTTAATTACATGACTCAGATTGTGATTATGCTTTATGAGGACCCAAACAAGGTAGGTGAATTTAGCAGTTTTTAATCTTTCTTTATGAGATTTGTTATTTTTATTGCCTTTTATGATTATATCATTATGATGCCACAGGACCCTTCATCTGAGGAACGTTTTCATGTCGAGTTGCACTTCAGTCCTGGAGCAAAGGGTTGTGAAGAAGACAAAAATCTACCATCAGGTTTTGGATACAGACCAGCCTCTCGTGAGGTAAATGTTTCACTATAAAACCTTTGGCTGCAAAGAAGGATTCCTGTCTGGCATTCAGTCTATATAATTCAGTCTATATACTACTGCCGATCTCAGATCACAGTTCAATATTATGAGGAGTAGCTTGCAATAAATGATTTTTAATTAAATGTTTTAACACTGATCTAGAATTTTAAAGTTTCTTGGTCCATACCAGACTCTCCAGTTCTGAATCCAGTCAAGTGTTGAATGATGCTACAGTATTTATGATCTTTACTAAATGTATTATTGTTTATGTATTTGTCATTCAAAGTTGATAGTGTTAAGTAACAGAACAGTCACAAAGCTAAGTAATTATCTGGCAGAGAGTAATTACAGACAGAGCTGGATGTCTAGGTGTGTATATGACTGTGTGATTTTAATAAGTGGTCTCTTTTCTATGCAGAATGAAGGTTCAAAGAAAAAGTCCCAGACTAATGACAGTGATGAGGAGCCCAATGCAGCTAAAAGGGATGAACCGGACAGGGCCCCAGTGATGTTCCGACCAATGGTCTCGGATCCCATCTACATTCACAGAAAGTCACCCCTACTGCGCTCCAAAAAAATTGGCTCAATAGAAGTAAGTACATGTATAATATCTTCTGTGGGCAACATAGTAGATTAGATTCTGTTTGTAGTTGTGATGTTAAGCTACATGTTGTAGAAAAGCCTAGGGTACATTTAAGCCTAGGGTACACATAGTTATGTGGCTCTTACTGGGTCACAACAGGATCTGCTGGATAAGCTGTTATGACCTATGTTCGGTGAATGATTAAAATCTACATTTTAATTTTGCAGGGTTAAGGATTAAGTATATAAACATGATGATGATGATGATGTCAGGAAGTAGTTTTTGGTCTCAAGATAGGTCAGCTATTAACTGCAAAGTCAATGCTTTTATTTATTTTTTCTTTGCCACTACTGTATTTTTATATAACACACACATGTATAAAGCACATGACTAAACTGCCTTGGGTTGCATGTTTTGTGTAATGCACATCTCTTGTACATGTATCAGAAATTCCATAGGATATTGTGTAAAAATCAACTGCCTGAGTTACTGCACAACCTGTAGGTTATACATAGAAATAGTCTTCATTGTTAAGTTAGTGTGTGTTGTAGTATTAATTTATGGTTCTGATTAGCATAAATTAGTATTGATATTGGTACCGGTAAATATGCATTAGTTGAAGGGTAAGTATTTGTTGACCCTTAACTGCTGGGTTACTAAAATGACCATGCCAGGCAAAATTGGCCACACTGCAAAAACTATTAAGATGATATAAGTCTGTAAAGTATTTTTACATTCAAATAAAAGCTAAAGAAAGCAAAGGGGTTGCTTTGGTAATTTTGACCCAGAAGTTAGTAGTAAACTGTTTAATTTAAGCATAATTTTAATTTTGTAAAGGTTCTTTTTTGTAAGTACATCTTAATGTGTTTCCTTAGTATTGCATGTATGTGTTCAGGTTTTGAGATAGTCACTTGGTTTGAAGTAAAGTGACATTTTAAATATATTTATTGGAATTGTAATTTTCAAAAAATATATTTTGAGGGGGGGGGGGGGGGGGGGGGGGGGGGTGTTATGCACCTATTTCTCTTCTGTGTTTGCTCTGTATATCAAATACAAAATACAGGACAGAATGGACATTAATATCTGTATGGTTTTAATAGTATGGTTTTTAATCTTGAGTGGAGGGCAAAGCAGCATTTAAAACATATTTAAAGTCATCATAAATTCTGTACATAATAATAATAATAATAATAATACCATAGTAATCATGCAGACATGTTTAACAACTTCCATTTTATCATAAATGATTGCATATCTATTCCTTAAGCTGTTCTAGCATTATTGTTACCCTGCATTCACAACATCAAATAATATACTTTCGGTAGCCATTAGTCTGCTATTCCATTTTGCAAATACTATACAAATAGCTCCATATATGCTGACATTGATGTGTAAACCATCAGCCAGGTTTGTTATGAATGCCATATGAAGTGTCTTCTTTTCATATCTAATCAGTCAAGATAGTGACAGACTACAAGAAATACTTTGTGATCACAATAACATTCTGAAACAAGCGATTAAAAAGACAAGTGTGAATCAAAAATTTACAGAAATGATTTTAGTTTGCAAGCTCCGTGTGGACCCATGGTAAAAAAAATAAATAAAAAAAAAAAACACAAAAAAACAAGCAAAAAAAACAGTACAGTTTTGCTGGTAGAATCTACTGCGTGGGGCCACTTGGTAGAAGCAGAGATGTATTGAAGTAGACTTTATGGCGGGTATCCCACTTATCCGAAGCTCTGCATCTTAGACTGCAACTATAAAATTTACACACTTTAAGAAATTGTAAAAATCCCTGAAGTGACCTACTTGTATGTTGTCAACGTGCAGCCTGTTGAAACATCTGAAAGACTTCCATCAATACTCACAAAAACTCCCAATACAAGCAGAAGCAAAGCTGTAAAGGAAATCGCAAAGGGTTTTCATAATAATGTACCACTGTACAAACTTCTAGTCAAACTACTTTTAGAACAAACGTTGATCCATAATGAAATCGTTGGAATTTCTTTAGCGTCCTTGTGTCTTGTTACCGGTTGGGTCTGCAGTCAGGGATATAGGTGCTTTGATTTGTCAGGATTTTTCGTTCAAGCTCTGATAAATCTTTGCTTCTGAATATTTTATATCTCACTAACTACTGTAACAGCTAACCGCTCACTGTTCTTGGTCGTATGTACGCAGTGATAAAACTTAAAAAACATTCCATCGAGATGCACCTATAAACTGGCCACATTCTGTAATTGTAGGTTTTTACGCCCTGCGTAAATATACAAAAATAGAAAAACAAAAGCTGTGTTACAAATGAAAAAAAAAACAAGCTTTTCAAGCATACCTTAGATGTGCTGTAAGATTAAATTATATTTCACTACAAAAATCAAATAAAAAATCAACACTGATTTAACAGCTTTTACACAACAAGTGCACTTAAGTACATTCAACTTTGCACGTATTACAAGGCAGCTTGCCGAAGCTTGATAGTTTCATGTATTAAAAAATGTATATTGTAACCTTTAATATTGTAATTTAAGGCTTGGGCAGCTGTGTACAGTAGTACAGCATTGAACTTCTGAAGACTATTTTCTTGTCTTTTTAAACCCAGTGAATTGAATAATACAATACAATAGCTCACCTTGTTTGATTTAGTGTTTGAAAAGCAGAAAAAGAACTTGGTGCTGAATGTTGATGAACCATTTAGCTGGATTGTATCTAACTTGCCATGCTTTTGCTGTTTTTGACCCCTTTTCTCAGTTCCAGGAAGAGAGCCCCCTGAGTGTGTCTAGCCCTGAGTGTATTGGTACCTGGATGCATTACACCTGTGGTGTGGGTACTGGGCGTCGAAGACGCAGATCAGGGGAACAAATAACTTCTTCCCCTGTCTCCCCCAAATCACTGGCTTTCACATCCAGTATTTTTGGCTCATGGCAACAGGTTTTTAAACTTTCTTCATTATTAAAACAACCATTTGTTATGCGTTACAAACAACCTTAAAGGCAGTGAAAAAGGACACCTAATCTATAAATGCATTTATTAGAATTTTTCTTGCTTTTTAATTGAGAAGGGAAGGGAGCGGGTTTAAAAAATAAAATAAAGAAGCCTCTAGAAGGATGTGTGAAAGGGTAGGCATTATTGATGGCATTCTCACGACTACTCTGTCAATGTAGACTAAGGCCCTACTCATGGGAGTCACAAAATATTACACAATTGACCTTACACCACTACGGTGGAACAGTTTGATTATACATAGGGCTTCTGATTTTAAGTTTTAACCGATAAACACCAATAAAACACCCCCGATTTACAAAAAATAAATACAAATAATGAAATCGGTGTGTAGCCAATAAATACTGGAAATGGTTTCTCAATTCACGTTGACTTCACCAATTTAGCCAGTGAAAAAAATGTAATCGAATAACCTCCAAGAAAATGCAAAAAAAAATACCCAGTGCAATTGGTCAATGTTATGAATACTTTAAACCCACCCCAACTACCGAGTAGCAGAAAATTCATTTCTATTGGAGGATTATACAACAAAATGCCTAAACACACAAAAACCCCAGATGAATATGCCCGTGACCATACGGATTTTGTTGTGGAAGACAGCAAAGGAAAATAAAGAAAAGTGTGCAAGTACTGTTGGGTTACTATACACATTGTGACAAAAAAAGGCCCAACATTTTGGAAAGTAACCCAAAAAAATAATTATAAGCGAAAGCCCTGAAAAAAATGATAAACACCGAAAAACAGAAGCCCTATTTATGCAGTACTTTTAAAATGTTTTACTTTGTTCAGTAATATATAGCACCCTTGCTCACAAGATATATTAAAATATTTTGAAAGCATAATTTCCTGTTCCTGTAACTTCCCCCCTAAACTATTTGACTCTGCCTTTCAACCCTCAAAGTTTTATTTTTTGCCATGTGACTTAGGTAGGGCCTTAGTAACGACATATTGTACCACATTAAATAGACAAGAAAAGATTAAAGTTACTGATTCAATGTCGGTCATAATGTTGATCTGCTGAAAACAAAAAAAATGATTAGTTGTCCTTTTAAGACTTGCTAATTTTAATCATTTGGTCATTAAGGGTAGTGTATTAAAGATGTAATTTTGGTTCCGGTATTTATAAATACCATTAAATTGCTTTTGGGAAAGATGGTTTTAAGACAAACCTACAGTGGCCTGGTGCTTACTCTTTTTGCCAGAACTCTAAATCCTGCTTTATCACTAATAAACACCCATTCCCTCTAAGTTCACTGTTTTGAGGGTCAGCACTTCTTGGACAGTTTGAATACTCAATACACTCCAGAGCTTGGGTTTAATATGATTCATTGCAATGGACTTTTTCCTAATATCGTTTACCAGCATATAATTGTCATAATTTAATAAAAAGTGGGAAATCACTGTGTTATCTTATCCCTGAGGAGATTGATTCCTTTCACAAAGTCATTTTATAAAAGATAGAAAGAATTGTCCTTTGTGCATACCAAGGATGAATCTTTCTAATAACCTGAAATGTCCCACTTCTGTGTTTTAATCTCAAGCCCTTCAAAAACACATAACCCAGCGAGAAAAGAGTAATTCTTAATTGCACAGTTCAACCTGTGGGTACCTTCTAGTGTGTATGCTCACTTCCTAATGCTGTCAGATCATGTGACTGATGTGAGTGAACCTTAATTTGAGGTCCATCACTGCGGTTGCTCACGTGACCTCACAGTGGACCTTACAGGTAAGCATTATATTTGATCATCAGGTTTTAAAGCTGTTCACGGCTTACTTCCAACAGCTATGACCTTTGGAACCTACCTTTTAATGGGATCCTGGACTGACGAATTGCCAACTTGGCCACAAATAGAACTCTTCAATGTTGAGTTTGCTCCTGTAGGGGTCCTGTACAAAACAGTGATATTAACTTCTTTAAACACTTGTCTGTTCTTTCCCTTTTTTTGAGACAGGTGCAGTATTTGTCTGGTAAAAGTCACTTACTCTTGCAAACCAGCTCATACGTGTTGTCATGTCTCTCCATCTTCCTGCATCCTTCTCATTCTTGATGTGTGCTTTATCCACTACCATTGCAAGGACCTCATACATGGAATGGACTCCTTTCGGTCTTTGGGATGTTGCATGAACTTTCAGATCTTTTGTGACTGCACTAACATTCCTAATGCAGCTTATTAACATTGTGTCTGTCTGGACAGGCCTCTGTGTAAAGAAAGGTGTGGGATATACACTATTCATGTCTTTTAAGCTAAAATGCAGAAATATTTTCTCATCCTCATTGTGCAGGTCCTGTCTGAGAGCAATAGCCATGCACGAGTTACCAGACTGCATGCAGAGCAGAAGCACACTGGAATGGGTAAGCACTTAACGCACTTGCATTGAGAACATGTAGCTATGGTTAATTGTGCAGTATTTCTAATCCACTGAAGCACAAGTTGAACAAAGAAGGATAATCCTTATTGTAAAACTGGAAAACCATTCAATTCTGATGTTGAATTCCAAATTGCTTTCTTGTTATACAACATTGTGTACTGTGTAACTTGTGTATTTTAGATGTGCAGTTTATTCACTATGGAGAACACTTTAAATAACCCAGACACTTGGCTGACCTCACAGTGATTGATTTTATCCAGTACAATTGACAGTCTGAGCTGGTTGTGTTGATAAAGGGCATACATTGACATGCAATTTTTTGTACTGTATGGTACTGGGTAATCAGTAATATATACTGCACTGTTAGCTCTTTTCTGTAGTATTTCCCAGGAGTGTTTGTGTTCATTTCAGATAGTGTGTTGCTCTGAAGCACTGTAAGGCTGCTATTAAAAGTTTATCAAAAGCGGAACTACTGCTTAATCATACCAAAAAAATAAACAAACAGGATGGGTTTATGATAAATAAACTAATATTTGGACCATTGCACACCAGATGTGATTTGCCATTTACATTATGTGCAAAAATAAAAACAAATTTAATAAAAAGGCATCACTGTTCAAAGATGCAGTAAGAAATACATGTCTGTCACTGTAGTATTCATACAATATTTGTAACATTAAATTCTGATAAATAAATCTGGTATGCAGTGGCCTTTAGTAAGAATGGGTTGTATGATCTGTAGTGTCTGGTCTCAAATGTTTTGTTTTTTTCTCTCTCATTTCTCCTTTCACTTATCTGCAGTACTAGTTTGAGCTTGTCAATGTTGGTTTATAAAAGCTACTGGTGTTATCGCTGTTTGTGTATCTGATTCCAAGTCTTAAAATGTATATTGTAATGCACATGAAAACTAAAATTTGGAGTGAAGTGTGACATGTAACTTGTGGATTTTGCCACATAACATTCAGCAGATTGCAGCACTGATTACATTCCTCACACATGCTGGTAATGTCCTGGGGTACAGTATGTATCTAAGTATAGAGGTCACTAAATTTGTAGGAAAGACTTTCTGACTAGAGGGTTTAATAACAAGTGGGACTTATTGTTGTGTTGAAGCATATTTTATGTGTTTTATAGTCACCGGTATTTCATTTTTGTAAGTAGTGATTATTTATTTTCAGGGCTGTGTTCAAAGGTTCCTTTGCTAGCCAGGGATTCGAAGGTTGTTTTAAGCCTTCGAAGGTTCGTTAGAGGACATTGACGCACTGTTTTATTTATTTTTGTTTTTGTTTTCTTGTTAACAGAAACTGTTTGAAACTATATGAATACTATAAATCACACATTCAATGTTACTCGCATGCCAAATCCGATCTTTTGATTTGTATAATGCATATTACGTAAACAAAAGTTTTTGTATTAAAATCCGCTACCAAATCCTTATACATAGGAACTCTACTTGGTGCTGCTGCCGTGTACGTAGCAGGGCATAGTATCCAAAACACTGGGGCCGTACAGTTTAGTGCTTCAGTAAAATATGTACTGAATATCTACTGTACAAGACAGTGCAAGAGAAGTGCTATGGTAGAATATGTTTGAAACATACAAAATATACGATAACACTAATACTTTTAATTTAGAAAACTGAGCCCCATCGTCCCTCCTCCTCCAGCTCATGTAATCCAGAAGCAGACCTTTAATTTGTTCATTTTGTCATCTCGACAGCACAGTATAGTGTAAGCTGTATTGAAAAGAAATGTCTCGAAACCCCTCTGCTGTTTTTTTTTTTTTTTTTTTTTTTTTTTGTTAAATGCCCAGACGACCGAAAAATAAGTTTAATGGAAACTGCAAACAATTAGTATCGTGGAGGCATAACTAACCTCTGGGGGTCACTTGAGAAGTTTCTTCTTCTTCCGGTGACTGTTAAATAAAGCACTGTATGTAGGCCTATTATGTGTAAATAAACTGTTTTTTTTTTAGTTAAGTTATAAAAACGTGATTTCTGTTCTATATAACGTGTTTTTAATCGACATGTGAATGTTTTATTCCATTTATATGGAATACCCGTAAAATAGATTTTCAATCAAATATAAACAAGTATCTATGGTGAAGTCACCAGTAAATTATGCAAATGAGTACCATTGAAGGTTCAAACTTTCCTTCGGGACAGTGTTCCAAACCTTTGAAGGTCAAAATGTACCCTTCGTTGCAGCCCTATTTATTTTTTAAATCTCTTATGCACAGTTCTTTAATACCTGTAATTCAAAATGCATTTCTTCCAAATAGAATCCACTCTGAATAAGAGGGTTGTGAAAAAGTCATGAGTTGACTTCTAGCCTAGAAAGGGCTAACCAGAATCCACATAAACCAAACAAAATCATGGGTTACCAATTCCATGCACTCTCATGAATGTTCATTCTGCATTCAACTTGTACAGGTAGCTATATAGTTCAAGGCTCTCCACCCTCCACTTCTTTACTTTGACTGTCATCATATTTACATGGTACTATACTTTTGTAGTGTTATATGGATTACTGAGATCTACTAAGATTATTTAAATTTAAAACACATAGATTTAAAACATGAACAAATAAAATAATGAGTTGTTGAAAAGTATGCCTCGGCTCTTAGGATTTTACATTGAACCATACAGAAAAAATAAAAACACTCTGCAAACTTCACTTAGTGACAAAACTTTAGAAATTGCTGTTATTCATAGTCTGTCCGTAAAGTGCTTGGTGAGAGCAATGATCGGTTTTATTAGCTGAGCTTTCCCTTTGGGTTAAGTCTTCTTGGTACTAAGGTGACATTACAAGCATTCTGTGACCATGTGTTAGGCTACACAAAAGTTGCTGCCATCTCTGTGGCAAGAATCTCATTCCAATGCATGCTGCATGGTCTAAATCGTAGAACACCTGGTTCTTGTATGTATTTTCTCTAACTCCCATTAGGGTCTCATTGTGCAGGCCTGTTTAGCACTATGGTGCTCGGGGGTTCTTCAAGTGCACCTAACCTACAGGATTATGCTCGCACGCACCGTAAAAAGCTGACTTCATCTGGCTTCTTAGATGGTATGTGCAGACACGCACACACATCGTGGAAAGATGAACCTGTAGCCATTTTAGAAAAGGGATCCTAGATTTTTTTTCTTAATTATTTTATTTATTGAGTTGTATAGTTGATAAATGTAGTTTGCAACCAATTATACTGTACAGTGGTTTTAACTTTTGGGAGTAAATGTTTTAATATAAATTGGCTTTATATCAGTGCTACTTGGTAAAACTTCTTCTTATATGCATGAGACTGTTAACATGTTCTAATACTTTTGGCATTGGTTCTCCACAGTGGAAACCTCAAAAAGCTAAACCAAACAAACAAACAAACAAACAAACTAAAAAAAAAAAAAAAAAAAGAATTCCAGGATTCCTGGTAGATTTTGTCTGTTTGACCCATTTGTTTAATAGTTGTACCATAATGATTTATCATCTTGATTTTGAATCATTTTCATCTAAGGTAGACAATCCTCTACGATCTCAAGGCATGGGTTTTAGACAAGTATGGTGTTTTAAATTATTTAATGGGTAAATTGCAATGGTGGCATGTAATCAGATAAACTCATGTATGTAATATAGAGTACCACTGTTCTGAAAGGCTCTCTGGCAGATTAAACTAACATTGCCTACATCAGGGTTGTTTCTTCCACTTAATGCCAGGCCATCCACCCAATAACATTTCACTAAGCGTTTCACTCTAACCAATGGTGATCAATGGCTTTTGCGCCTCACTGGCTGCCATACCCCTGACACTGTTTAACCTTTAACTCCCGGTCCCCTCGCCTTTGCATGGTGTCTAATTCTTATCCTTTCTTCCTGTCAATTTATTTTAAATCCCTCTTTTCTAGTAGCTTTTGAATTTCAGGTACCTGTTTTTCTCTTTCTCAGACGCCACACGTGGTTCTGCTGTAAAAAGATTTTCTATCTCATTTGCTCGACACCCAACCAATGGTATGTTTGCTTTTATTTTAATAGAATACTCTTGTGCTTCCCCCGCTTATTATTTCCTTGTTTCGTGTGGAGTGTGAAATTCCATCCATTAATCCTCCCCTCGCCTCAGCGAATCACATTTCTGGAATGTGCCCATGACCCATTGGTATAGCTGAAATGTTTACAAACCTTTGTGTTTGCAAATATTCACAGATACATTCACCTGACGAGAACCTAATGTTTCAATGAGACTTCTGTACTTTTTATTAGGAGTTCCTAGTAGAAAATGGGTGAAACTAATAAGGTTTCATGAGATGTTTGTTGTATTGTCACGTTTGTTTATGTCTTGGTGTATTTTTTTATTACTGCTCGGTACCACTAGCAACAGTATCATTGGAAATTGATTGTAAAGCCTTACTTTATCACTCCAGTAGAAAGTGAGTTAATAAACTGAATTGGCATATGCCCTCATGGAGATTTAAGACTATGCAAGGGTATGTATAATGATTCATATCGAAACCGCTTTCTTGTTGCAGGCATGTCCCGGCAATTTTTGTACAAAGCAATTTTTTTTTTTTATATATTATAGTAATCTCATTTCTTTATTGCCTGGAGTCATTGACAGCGTTAAATCTCGTACATGTATAATGTTCTGTTCTACACTAAACAACACTCTCCAACTATCTTACAGTAAATAGTTCCTTTCACAAAGCTGTAACTGATGAGTGATGTAGATGGGTTAAATAAGGTTTGATATTACTGTGAAATTCTAGACTATTGTTGGTTTCTTTTAACAGTCTAGAAACATGTCAATAAGAAAAGGTTATGTTTAATCCATTAGAACAGACTGCCATACACATAACCTGCTGTTGAAATTTATTCTTTCACAAAGATGGGCAGCTAAAACTACTGACCAGCTAAAGCCATTGAACTCTTACTTTATCTTACAAAGCAGAGGATTTATGTTTTTAAAAATGGGAACGTTTCCAAGTAAAAAAAATATTAGTGCAAGAGCCTGTACACAATGTTTTTATGTGCTTTAAAACAATGTAAATGGTTCTGATTTACTCACATATTATATGGGGTAGGTTAATTTTACAGAAATTATACAACAACACAATAATGTCATTGCCTGAGGCTGGTTTCCTTAGGAACCATCAGAAATGACATGTTGCTGATTACTGCTGTCTTATAGATTTGTCTTTTAACCAAAACATTCTGCAGATGAAAGGGCATTTTGTAGCTGGTACATGTAATATTTAATAAAATACAACTGTATATTTGTTATGTTATTATGACACAAAGGCATGTATTTTCAAAAATTGGTTAAGTACTTTCCATAAGTGCCATTATACTATGTGATTTTTTTTTAATTTACACGTCAATTTTCAGATGTTCGTAGTATAAAATTATGTTTATGTACCTCAAGATACTGTAAAGTAATAAAGTAATTTTCCCAATCACATGTGAATGAAACATGTCTGTGCATAAATAATCATTTCTGTAGTGAGAATCGAAATGGGACTAAAGGCCCTTACACACCAGACGCGATGCCAAGAGCGACACCACAAAGCGACTCGAGAAAATCAATAAAACCTATGCTTTTCAATAGCGCCCTTAACGCCCAAGTGGTGTTGCCGTGACACAATTCCAACACGAGCGATGGGGGAGGATTAGAACCTGGTCCTGTTTTTGCGAATTCGTGACGTGACAGCTACACAACTGAGTAATCAGAGAACAGCTTCATGTCATGTGGTTTAAAATCAAGCCCTGTTTTACTTTCACTCAAAATGGAGGAGAAGCTCATATTTGCGGGGTCTTGGTTTACAATTTAGATTCTCTCTTCAATTTCTGCTTACCATAGCTAATTCTTGTGCTGCAGAGCTATTATTAACATTTTAGAGACATTGCTGGATAATTAATTATTACCCAATGTACTACAGTTGGTACTTTCTAAGCAAATAAAAAATAAATAAATAAATAAAATTAATTTGGTTCCTATCTGAATACATACACACTATATTTATGCAATTTGTTCGAAACATCTTGTTTGTGGTGTTAGATTAATCACAATTGAAAGGTTATTAATTTATAGCAATACAAATGCAATTATGTTGATATGCCAAATAGCCCGTTTACTTTAGAAAATGTAGAAATCTTCTTAACTTCCTATCTTTAGATACTTTACCTGTTGCATTTATTATACTACATTTTTCTTGTAGATTCTGTTTCTTTATTATGATGTTGCAAGGGGGCTTTTAAGATCCTATTTAAACATTTACAAATAGAATATGTTTTAATCTTTAAAAAAAATTCTAATGAAAAATACAATAGCATTCTAAGAAATGAGGTAAGTGAAAACACATTCCTGATTATAGTATAAAGTTAGAACTAACCTGCATTAAGTATAAACTCCAAGGCATAGCTGATAGACAGTGTATGTTTTGAGTATTTTGGTTTGAAGTACTGTATATCAACCTAGATATTTGAAACATTAGTGGATTACTTTTTCCGATACACTGGAGTGCCTAAAATAGAAAAATTTCATAAACAGTTGTGTATAGTTTGCCTGCTGCTACATTAAATAATGTGCTACGTGATCATGCATGCATTGGCTATCTTTTGTGTGTGTGTGTGTGTGTGTGTGTGTGTGTGTGTGTGTGCGTGTGTGTGCATGCGTGCGTACGCCTTCATCCGTCAAGTCATTTGTGTTAATCTATTAAAATGATTTCTTTTAGGTTTTGAGTTGTATTCCATGGTGCCTTCGATTTGCCCACTTGAGACCCTGCACAATTCCTTATCACTTAAGCAAGTGGATGAGTTTTTGTCTTCTGTTGCTGTATCATCCAGCGAAATGTTCTTGGAAACGCCAACTCCTTCCCCAGGTAGTTAGATTTAAAATGTGTGCACATGTTAGTAGATAGTACATATGTGTTTGGTATATCATGCAGTTAGAAATCAGTGGACCTTCTTTCCATCATCCTAATATTTATTTATTAATATTTCGATATGGTTTTAATATAAATATATATATATAATATATATATTATTATATATATAATATATAATATACTATATATATATATTATATTTATTTATTTTACTGTGTGGTTTATTCTAGCTTCAGCTGTAAGTTACAGTGGAATAACAAACCGTAAAACATCACTGAATACATTCACTCCTGCAAAGATTCTGCCGTCTCCATTTTCACACTCTGCAAATAAGAAGGCTGCAGACAGGGCATCAGTTGGTAAGTATTTTATTCAGATTAATTTGCATTCTGTTTTAAAGAAAATAGCTTAAGATAACTCAAGAACTAGAGTTTGAAGAGTCAGACCCGTACGTCAGTGGATTAAAAACTCTAGTAACCTCCCTAGGATGTTATGCTCAGAAGCTAAAGGAATATCCCTCAATGCTATGTAACTCATAAGTACATCTTTAACCTTAGCTTCAGGAAAACAGGTCTCCGATACAAGGGAAACTGGCTGCAGTTCTAGGCTCTGGTTTGAAAAAAAGGTGTGAAACTTGTCAAACCTGTTCATTGACATAGTGAGGGATGAACAAGTTACACTAGTACCAATATCATGCATCTTGTAAAGTAAAAGCTACTTCTTGCATCACCCTATAGAAGTAACTAATTTTGCTTCATAGTCAAATAAAACCTGCTGAATAATGTTACATTAACATATTAAATTACATACCGCTTTGTAGTTTTCCCCATATGCTTAATGGAAAAACTGACAAATTGAAAAATGTGACATTTAGAAGTCTGAAGTTCTACTAATGTGGCTTCTGGCAGACACCTACGATTCAATTTTGTAGTTTCTTTGATTATATGATGTTAAATAAAAGATCTAAATTATGTTCATATAGTTTTTTTTAGTTTTTTTTTTTTTTTTTTTTTTGTCTCAGCCCTACAATTCTAGGTGGTGATAAACTTTTGACCACCTGATATGTATATGTAAACTAATAAGTAACGTTTTACTAATTGTGATGATTTTTTTCTTTAAATGTGAACAGTCTTCCTTAATAATTAAAACAAAACTGTGTATTTGTCTTGCATTAACCATACTAATGCCTTGCTTCTTCTGATTGTTACTTCTTGAATAATCTTGAACTTGCGATTCTAATTTGATTTGGGTTTTTTTCATGCAGTGAGTAGTGGGCTGTCCAGCACCGTGCTGAGTGCTGGTCCGTCCTCTCTAATACAGCTTTCATCTCATGGAACCCCTGATAACAAATTGCTGTTGCAAAAGAAAAGTGAAGAAAATGAAACGCCACCTGGACCCTGACCTTTTAAAATAAATAAATAATCTAAAGCCTTAATAGTTACGCTGTGGTTAAACTGGGCTTGTGCACAAGACATTCATTTTTCTTTACATAAGCTTTGATAAAAAGGCATTTTATCTATTTCAGGGATTTTTTTTCCCCTGTGTTTTATGTATGTTGTATATATTGATCCTGAAAATACCAAGTGCTCACATAATGTATATATTTTTATTTCTGTTGTCTGGTATAGATCACCAGATTATTTGATTTGGTTCTGTGGGCCGACCGATAAAGTTAACTTTGAAAAGTCGTGCCACTGTAAGGCAAATACAGTTTTTGTATGAAAAGTGTATATTAAAGGGTATGCAGAGATTTGCAAATTGATTTCTGTGTACAGTATACATGGCTTTTTTTTTTTTCTTTTTGTTTGTAGTCACCCAAAAATAGTTGTGTTGTATCTTACATTTTTATGTATTTGTGTTTTATTGCATTGTTTAACATGTTTCTTTAAGTAGACCATAATGTGTATTCATTAATTAATTTGGGCAAACGTTCATTTTGTGTATTGCTCTTTTTTAAGTATTACAGTTACCAAAGAAAACTTAACTAGCCCAAATATGTATATGTTCGGGGAAAAAAAAGAGTCTGTTTATAAAAATGCCCTTTAGTCAATATAGTTTTCAGATGCAGGTGCTACAAAAAAAGTAATGATATGTTGATAGTTTATTGTTCTCTTAATTTTACAGGAATGTTTAGGTTGTTTTAATTCCCTTCACAAAAATTATTTGAAGTATTCTGGTTGCTAGTAATTAACTTTAAGTACTTCACTTGCTGTAAAAAAACAATCTCAGTAGAAATGAAATGTATATTAGGTGTTAGTGAATGTATTATAATAGTGTCAGTATTCATGTACATACTAATTAAGCAATAAAAATACAGTAGTGTTGGATCAGTATGAGACCTGGCTTTTACTGTTTGCACTAAAGTTTAAAAAAAAAAAAAACCTTGAGGGCTGTTTTACAACAGGTGTAACAGGTATAATGAAATGATGAACTAGATAGATTTGGTTGAATAAAAAATAAATAAATAAAAAATCTTGTGGCTAGTATAGTAAATACCACTGCTGTTAAAAATCATTCTCGGATGTAATTAATAGGTTTGGACTGTTCCTGTGAAAATGGAAGTGTGAAAGTGTGTATTTTTTTTCTTTAGTACAGTGTGTGTGGTTTGTTCATTTACACTGGATTAACATTTCCATCAATAGTGAGGTCATATTGACCCTACATTCTGTCCTTGTCTGTTCATTAACGGTAATGGCTTTGGACCATGCATTCAGGAGGCAAAGTTGCTTTTTCCATGTACACTACAGTTATGGCCAAAGATTTTACATCACCCTGTAGAATTAACTAATTTTGCTTCATAAAGTCACATGAAACCTGCTGAATAATGTCACGTTAACATATAATGAATGACATACCGCTTTGTAGTTTTCCATATACTTAATGAAAATCTAACATGAATTATTGTACTAATATTATGGTTGCAGATGACTTTTGCGATATCATTTTGTAGTTTCTTTTATTTACATGATAAATAAAATACCTAAATTAAGTTATATGCAGTGCCTTGCAAAAGTATTCAGACCCCTGACCAATTCTGTCATAATACTGAATTACAAATGGTACATTGAAATTTCGTTCTGTTTGATATTTTATTTTAAAACACTGAAACTCAGAATCAATTATTGTAAGGTGACATTGGTTTTATGTTGGGAAATATTTTTAAGAAAAATAAAAAACTGAAACATCTTGCTTGCATAAGTATTCAACCCCCACACATTAATATTTGGTAGAGCCACCTTTCGCTGCAAGAACAGCTTTAAATCTTTTGGGGTAAGTACGTACCAGCTTTGTGCATAGTGTCGGAGTGATTTTGGCCCATTCTTGGCAGATGTGCTCCAGGTTGTTCAGGTTGGTTGGACGACGTTTGTGGACTGCAATTTTCAAATAGTGCCACAGATTCTCAATGGGATTGAGATCAGGACTTTGACTGGGCCACTGTAGGACATTCACCTTTTTGTTCTTGAGCCACTCCAATGTTGCTTTGGCCTTGTGCTTGGGATCATTGTCCTGCTGAAAGGTGAATTTTCTCCCAAGCTTCAGTTTTTTAGCAGACTGAAGCAGATTCTCTTGCAGTATTTTCCTGTATTTTGCAGTATTATATAAAATACTGATTTTATAAAATACATATAAAATGTATTTTGCATTTTCCATTCTTCCTTCAGTTGTAACAAGATGCCCAGTCCCTGCTGATGAGAAGCATCCCCACAGCATGATGCTGCCACCACCATACTTCACTGTAGGGATGATGTGTCTTGAGGCATGGGCAGTGTTAGGTTTGCGCCACACACAGCGCTTTGTGTTTTGGCCAAAAAGCTCTATCTTGGTCTCATCTGACCACAAAACCTTTTCCCACATTGCAGCTGGGGTCACTCTCATGCTTTCTGGCAAACACCAAACACGCTTTCAGATGGTACTTTTTGAGTAACGGCTTCTTTCTTGCCACCCTCCCATACAGGCCAGTGTTATGTAGAGCTCTTGATATGGTTGACTGATGCACCATTACTCCACTCCCAGCCACTGAACTCTGTAGCTCCTTCAAAGTGATTGTTGGCCTCTTTGG
Source organism: Polyodon spathula (assembly GCF_017654505.1). Lineage (NCBI taxonomy): Eukaryota > Metazoa > Chordata > Actinopteri > Acipenseriformes > Polyodontidae > Polyodon > Polyodon spathula. The sequence goes on from NC_054535.1 coordinate 87,021,066, forward strand.
CTTCTCTGACAAGTCTCCTTCTTGTTTGAGTGCTGAGTTTTAAGGGACGGCCTTGGCAGTGCCTGGGTGGTGTGATGCAGCTTCCACTTCCTGATTATTGATCCAACTGTGCTCACTGGGATATCCAAACACTTGGATATTATTTTGTACCATTTCCCTAATCTATGCATTTGTATTACTTTATCTCTAACTTCTGTAGAATGCTCTTTGGTCTTCATTTTCCTTCAGATTCACAGCCTTACCAATGATCCTTCAACAGTGGGGTTTTTATCCAGAAAATGTGACAGCAACTTTTATGGTTCACAGGTGGAGGCCAATGGTAAGGTAATTGTGTCCTTGTTAGGGCAATTTTTTCATCGGTGCAAACTGGGAGCTTCCACAGCACAGGGGTTGAATACTTATGCAAGCAAGATATTTCCCAACATAAAACCAATGTCACCTTGCAATAATTGATTCTGAGTTTCAGTGTTTAAAAATAAAATGTCAAACAGAACGAAATTTCAATGTACCATTTGTAATTTGGTAATATGACAGAATTGGTCAGGGTTCTGAATACTTTTGCAAGGCACTGTATACAGCTCTGGAAAAAATTAAGAGACCACTGCAAAATTATCAGGTTCTCTGGTTTTACTATTTATAGGTATGTGTTTGGGTAAAATGAACATTTTTGTTTTATTCTATAAACTACTGACAACATATCTCCCAAATTCCAAATAAAAATACTGTCATTTAGAGCATTTATTTGCAGAAAATGACAACTGGTCAAAACAATACTAATACTAATGTTTTAACTTAGGAAGAGTTCAGAAATCAGTATTTGGTGGAATAACCCTGATTTTCAAGCACAGCTTTCATGCGTCTTGGCATGCTCTCCACCAGTCTTTCACATTGATGTTGGGTGACTATGCCACTCCTGGTGCAAAAATTCAAGCAGCTCAGCTTTGTTTGATGGCTTGTGACCATCCATCTTCCTCTTGATCACATTCCAGAGGTTTTCGATGGGGTTCAGGTCTGGAGATTGGGCTGGCCATGACAGGGTCTTGATCTGGTGGTCCTCCATCCACACCTTGATTGACCTGGCTGTGTGGCATGGAGCATTGTCCTGCTGGAAAAACCAATCCTCAGAATTGGGGAACATTGTCAGAGCAGAAGGAAGCAAGTTTTCTTCCAGGACAACCTTGTACTTGGCTTGATTCATGCGTCCTTCACAAAGACAAATCTGCCCAATTCCTTGCTGAAGCACCCCCAGATCATCACCGATCCTCCACCACATTTCACAGTGGGTGCGAGACACTGTGGCTTGTAGGCCTCTCCAGGTCTCCATCTAACCATTAGACGACCAGGTGTTGAACAAAGCTGAAAATTGGACTCATCAGAGAAGATGACCTTACTCCAATCCTCTACGGTCCAATCCTTATGGTCTTTTGCAAACCTCAGCCTGGCTCTTCTTTGCTTCTCATTGATGAAGGGCTTTTTTCTAGCTTTGCACGACTTCAGCCCTGCCCCTAGGAGCCTGTTTCGAACCGTCCTCGCCGTGCACTTCACCCCAGCTGCCGTTTGCCATTCTTTTTGTAGGTCACTTGATGTCATCCTACGGTTGCTGAGTGACATTCAAATGAGTTGGCGGTCATCCCGGTCAGTGGAGAGTCGTTTTCGCCCTCTGCCGGTCTGTAGCTTTGTTGTCCCCAATGTGTGCTGCTTGACCTTTTTCTCATGAACTGCCGTCTTTGAAATTTTAAGGATGGAAGCAACCTGACGCTCACTGTATCCCTCTGCCAGTAAAGCCAGAATTGAACCCTTCTTTTCCTCATTCAAAACTTTCCTTTTCAACTCTTTGGGCATGGTCAATAGTTATTTTTTGATTCCAATTACTTTTGAGGTACTACTAGCACTGTTTTGCCATCCAGCTGGTCCTATTGCAAGAGGATAGTGATGACCACAGGAGTGGTTTTTATACTTTTCCTCGTTAAATAAGATTTGGTTCAGGTGATCCCCTAATCAGTACCTCATTCAGTAGAATGAGGTGTGCCTGTGTTGGAATTCAACAGATACTGAAATGGAATGGCTGCCATACATGTATAGATGCTGATTTAAGAAAAATTTGCAGTGGTCTCTTAATTTTTTCCAAAGCTGTATGTGTGTGTGTGTATATTTTTATTTATTATTTATTTTATTGTCGTCCTAAAGTTCTACGTGATGCAAAACTTTTGGCCATAGCTCTTTAAGTACGATACAACACCTTAAAACTAAAACTAGATTATTAAATTTCAGAGAATTTAAGTTATTGATCATTTTACTTACAAGTACAATTAGATATTGCTATGTACTGGATAACATTCTTTAGATAAGAGAACATTTTTGGAAAACAATGATGCAATTTCCTGTTTTTGAAGGAAGTGGCTTTTAAGTGGTGTAGTAGCTTGGACCATCATGTCTAGACACCTGGAGGTTATTCTCTATTTTTCTGTATTATTGCAATTATAAGTAAATTAGTTATGAGTCCATGAATATGTATGTGCATAGCCATATATATATATATATATATATATATATATATATATATATATATATATATATATATATATATATAAAATTAATTATAACTATATTGATTTAAGTAAATTTAAGATTGGTAGAGGGAGTCAAGACCAAAAGACCTGTAAGCAAAATTCCATTTTAATTATATTGAAGTAAAAGTAATACGTTCAGGCAAATTACATTTAAACAAAGTTGAGTGCTGTATCTTTACTGTGTCCTATACGTTTAAATTGGATTCAGCTCCAGAACTGACTGTTTCGTATCTTCTTGGTTATTCTCCTCAGAATGATTCAATGGACATAATAGCAAGCTGCATTATACCACCTTCATAGCTAAATCTTCTACCAACACCATCGCCATGTTTATCAATGTAAAGCCACATCAAAACAGTTTGCCAGCTCGTTACATACAGCTGCCGATGCTATCTGCTGTGCGCTCCTGTCCTGCCCAGATTACCTCACTGCATCATGTGACGGTCGGGAGAGCTCTTTGCTGCCACAGTTCATATGCTGTGCATTGCTTTTGCATTGGAGGCGCTTGAGTGTGGTTTATCGCTGCTGCAGAACCAGGTTAGTCTTTTTCGCTTTATTTTTTTTTTTTTGTCTTTTTAAATTGAACCATGCTGTTGTTATTATTTTTTAATCCAATGTTTTACAACGTTGGGAGTACAATACTAATAGAGTACGTTGCAAACCCTTGTTTAGACGGGTCTTGCTAGACACGCAAGGTTAAAGTAGATTTCGCAATCAACAACATTCTGTGTTTGTAAAATGTAGCCGTTTGGGGGTGGGGTTTCAGTGTTTTCAATGAAATCAGGGTAAAACTGGTTCTGTTTTCGTAATGGTCTGTTGTTTTTGTTCTATACTATACGGTTCGCAGAATTGAAGGTCAGTAACATCTTTTGCTTTTCATTTACTAACTGGGCAACGGAAGGAGTAAGCATGACCTGAATCACGCTTGTGGAAGTAATCTGCTTCATTGTTTCTCTTTCTCTTCCGCATTAGTGATACGATATGTCCGATGCAATGGTGCTGACAGGTGAGACTCGTCGGTAGACGATGAGGCTGCAAATTATATTACATTTTAAAAGGGTCGGGCAATTGATTAAAATGTCTGTTCTGTAAATTGGTGTAAAAATGCATCTTAATTAGAGCCATTTGTGGTGCAATGGAAGTTAAGAACACATCATTTCCTTTTTTTGGACCAAACTGAATTTGGACATATTGTTGTATTTAACTTTTAATGCAGTAACAGTTGATAAAATACTTAAATTACTCCCCCCCCCCCCCCCCCCCAAAAAAAAAAACCAAAAAAAAAAACATGAGGTTTATGGAAACTGGGATGGAAATGTAAGGATATACTGCAAGTGTGAACTTGTTTTGAAACACTTAAACAATTTACGCTGATAACGTACACACTACAACAAAAAACAGGTCAGATACAAAATATCAGGGCGCTTTTTTTTAATAAAATTTGTTAGTATGGATATTGTATGAGATAATACATATAAAAAAAGTTCCCGACTTCCGTAGATTTGACCTATACAATTTACTTATAGGATTGGTTAACTTGTCGGAGCCAAATATTCTGCAGGATGATTTAAAAAAAAAAAAAAAAAAAAAAAAAAAAAAACATATACGAAGAATTTATTCACAGAATTATATTAGAATATATAGGTTCTTGGATTTGAGAAGATTACAGGGGATGTAAAAATACAAAAGGTCATGATTAAAATACAAAATTAGTTTGCGATGATTGTAATTACATTCATAGCGAAGATGTCACATGGTCCAACAGCAGCTTTACATCAGCTCTTCACCAGGATGGCATCGCCTTCAGTTTCACAGTTGTCATCCTTTTATCAGTTGCTTTGGTGATATAGGCCTACAATGTTATGTTATCTTCAAGTGTTGGATGTAAACACAAGCAGTGTTTTTTTTTAATTAATTTTTAAAGAAACTTGTACTTCAAGAAATAAAATAATAATAATAATCTTTATATAGCACCTTTCATAGTGGACCGCCATCACAAAGCGCTTTACAAGATATGAGACTAGGGTGTGTGAACTATGCATCAGCTGCAGAGTCACTTATAGCAACCTCTCAACGAAAGATGGAACACAAGGAGGTTCAGTGACTTGCTCAGGGACACACAATGAGTCTGGCTGAGCTGGGATTTAAACCGGGTACCTGCTGGTTAAAAGCCTGTTTCTTTACCCACTGGACTGCACAGTCTATTAATAAGCCTATTAGCTTATTACCCTTGTGTTCTATTAATAGACCCCTATTTAGAAGACACTTTGTGTTCATATCAGAAACTGCAGATGTGATGTCATGATGATGTCATTTTGTTATTTTTTTTTTTATACATTCCCCTGGAGAATATATACAGTAGTCTGTTACGTATCTGACTATAGTGGGACCAGAGTAAGGGTGGATTTGTAAAAAGTCATTTTAAAATGAATCGTGTTTTAAATACCATTATGCACAGCTCTATACAATTGCTATATTCACACAATTATTGTTTTGAGATTCAGCTTTTGTTAGGGAGCTGAGAGCTCCCCTAAATCCCTTGTTTAGAAAGATACAAGGTATTAATGCTTTGAAGTTGATACGCCCCGCAGGCGAACAAGATTTATTTACATACCAACACACTAAACAGCTCACGTGACAGTAATGGTAGTGCACGGAGTACATACAGCACAGTACGAAAACTTTGGTGGGAGTCAGTAATAAACAAACTCTGTCTACTTGCCTGGCTGTCGGCAGTTTCGACTTTGTTACTCACTCTTCGGTGTCCAACCCTGATTCTGGTTCTCGCGCACACACACGTCAGCAAATTTCACCCTCTTTAGCCCAGTTGGCTTTGGTTTTACAGCAGCCCTGAGGTGAATAAATGTAACCTTTTTATGCTGGATGCACCTTTGGAACACACCTACCTGCTGATTAGAATCGCACAGCAGATAGGCTCTCCCAGGAGCAACAGGTCCTCCATTAATTAATCACAGTAAATACACACTATGTACAATTTGCATTTACACAACCACTCTCTTCATCCGCAAGGCTCCTTTCCCTGCCCTGTCACAGTGCTGTATACATTTACATTAGTGTCTGGTAATTTACACAGGAGCAAAATGCATAGATCTCAGAATTTTTTATTTTTTTTTTTAAATATAACACAGCTCGCTTTTGCTTTCCTGTAGTCATTTTGCATTAGCGCTGTAACGTGGGTGGCGTTGCTGAAGAGCTTGATCATGGCGGATAAACGGTTAGGGCAGATATGACGGATTACTGTATGGCCGCACTGAAGGGAATATAGAAAACCCTTTAGAGATTTACTGTATCTAGAGAACAGCTTACAAATAATTCACATCAACCACAAATGAAGGAAACACCTCCCCAGAATTTGGCCAGCTTGCCCTGCAGTGACCCTCAGAGCATTTTTTATCAGTATCTGAATCTGGCGTTCTGAGAAGAGGCTTCTCCTTGTGTCTAAACATACGTACATAAGTCACTCTTACATTTTCTAATATATATATATAGAGTCACTTTTCTAATTGTAATAAAACTTGGTTAGGACATTCTTTCCCACGTTATTTAGAGGGTCAGAGTCTGGAGATAAGGCGATGGCTCTTTTACATGCACAGTAGATGGAGGTCGTAGTGTGCGGAACCTCTAGTGTTTTCAGTGGGTTTTGATTTCTAAATAATTAATTAGGTTTGTCTCTGAAGTACTTTGCAATGGAAGGTCCATACCAAGCTTCCATTTAAAATACTCAATAAATAAAAGAAATCTACAGTGAGAAGTAATTCAGAGTGAGCCTGTTTCTTTAGTTGCAGTGAGATGCATGATTAAGCATTATAGACAGATTGGAAATATAACCATACTAATTCAGTTCAGTGCATGTTTTTTTTCTTCAGAAGGTTGTGCCTTTCCTTGAACATAATATGCTGGTATATTGCTTTTGAACACAGTGGGGTTTTTTGTGTACATGCCTAATTATACAGGTTTGTATTGAACAACCTGTCGCTAAGGAGATAACCTTGTGTTTGTCAAATAAACAGTAGCAAGGCAATTTTCTGGTGAATCAGGGAAAGTGGTAGGCCAGTGAAGCTAAACACAATGGTTCCCTCAGTGTTTCTATGGCAGGGTTACCCGAGTCATAATGCTGCATTATGACTGGCCAGATTTCAGGTTTGGAAGTGTGGAGCTTGGAGACCAGTGTTTCGATGCATTAGTCCCCATCAACAATATGTTTAATGATATTAACTCTCTACAAATCAGATATGGAATAGATTAAAGATGTGGAACATTTTGGGTTTTTTTTCCAATAAAAAAAAAAAAACCCTTTAAATTGTCTGTGGCTGTTGTATATGATATAATAATACATATGGAAAGCAGCTGTGTTCCCAGATAACACAACTGAGTTCTATTCTAACAGTGTTCTATCTTAATGGAATACCATGTATTGTGGTTGTTTTTCTTTATTCACCTTCTGAAAGTTCTGCCCAAGTCTTTTTGCAAGCTTTGTAATTTACAGTCTCTTTTTGTTGAAGTACACTGCAGAATCGTCTGCTGGCTGTGTCACCACAGAATACCCTTGTATACTGTATAAAGAAAAAGGCCTCTTGGGTCTTATGTTTAACGAAAGTTTGGATGATCTCATAGTTCCTAGGAAACGGTGGTTCATTCACAGGCACCTCAGAAAACACACAAAAGGTTTTACTTGGCAGCCGATTCCACAGAGGGCTGTACTCAGAAAGCATCAGCTTTACCAACATGCTAATTGCTTTTTTTTTTTTTTTTTTTTTCTGAAAACAAAAAGGTAAGTCCCACCCACACTTGGTCCTTGAAGTGGGAATGGAATGAAATTTAAAATTTAAAATTAATATGTATAAATAAATAAAATAAAATAAAAACTGCCTCTCCTAACAGCTCACATAATGATTCACCTTGAGAGTAAACCAGTCTTAATTCCCCCGGTTCTGAAATTCTGCATTTCTGTGGTTTAGCGGAAACCAGTCAAACAAAGAAAACAAATGTAGAGAACAGGTGTTTTGGGTAAGACTTTTTTGCTTACTTAAAACTGAAATCAACCTTTGGGGACTTGCTCCTTTTTTCTTGTTCCCCCTAAAACTATGAAAACTGGACAACTGTATATTTGCAATATTTAGTTTTATTTTTTGTTGTTTATTATGTCTAATGTTGCAATTCGTTAGGATTAGTGTTACATGACACAATTATTTGATTTTTCGGTTAAGCTCTCCACAAGTGAGTGTCATTGGTGTATAATTTAACATTCCAAGTGAAACAAGTGAAGAAACAGCTGCTTGGATTTGTGGTGGTTGCTGCTTTTCTTGGACTCTGGAGAATAGCAGTCCACACAAATCCAAGCAGCTGTTTTTTTCACTTGGAATGGTAAAGCAGCCCATGATACCAGTGACCCTCACCTGTGAAGAGCTTAGCAGAATAATTGGTTTGTACAGCTCTAATTAGGATCACTTTAAAAAGACACGGTTTAGGAGATGGTTTAAAGCCCTGGAAGGAGGACCTGTTTAAAAATCAGTCCTGTAATTTTAAGTTTAAAACTGAGCTGCAATTCTTCTGCACTTCGGTTTCATTTATATACTTATTCTGTACTCTGCTTGTCCTTCAGACGGCCAGGTCAGCCTTTCAAGATGGAGGTGGACGTCAGTGGTGTTTCCAGGACTATCATGTCCATTCTGCCTGCCCCTACAGGAGAGATTCCTTCTCCACCAAAAGCAGAGCCTGAAAAGCCTCGTTGCTCCAGCACACCATGCTCACCCATCAAGGGCACTGGGTCAGGTTATCAGATCCTCCACATGGACTCCAACTACCTTGTGGGCTTCACCACCGGGGAGGAGCTTCTCAAGCTAGCTCAGAAGTGGACAAGCACCGAGAAGGCAACTGGGGAGACCGTGCCCAACCCTCGCACAAAGCAGCTGGATTCGGGACTCCATCGGGCCACCCGGGTTTACAAAACGAAGAGCCGTTACTACCAGCCCTATGATATTCCAGCTGTCAATGGGAGACGGAGGAGGAGGATGCCTAGCTCAGGTGACAACTGCATCAAGTCGCTCCCCATGGAACCCAGCAGAGTCCTTCACGGCACTCTACCTCTCTGTCTTTTGAAGGGCAAGAGGGCCCATTCCAAATCCTTAGACTACCTCAACCTGGACAAAATGAATATCAAGGAGCCAGCAGATACGGAAGTCCTTCAGTACCAGCTTCAGCACCTCACCCTAAGAGGAGAGCGTGTGTTCACCAGAAACAAGACATGAGTGGAAGAAAGAAGGCTTTAGATAATTGCATTGAGAGTTTCATGAAGCCAAGGATATGGCTGATTGACCTCGTTTGGCCAGCAATGCTGATCAGTGATGTAGAATGTATAGCAGTTAGAACGGTATGATGACGGATCCTTGAAATGGCCATCTGTTGGTAGAGTTAAGTTGACCTGTGCCCTTTAGGAGATCACACAGATCACTTTTACAGAGGAATTTGTTAAAGGACGAAAACTTTCTTAACATGTGTGATAAACAAATTGATATAATCATCATGGATAGGAAAAATGAAATCCCTTATAATTAGCAATACCTATGTGCTTGATTATGTAACATGTGGCTTTTGGAAATTGTAGCTGATAATGGGAATATTTGCACATATTTTGACTGTAGTTTTTTGTGTTCTATGTCTGCATTGTTTATTGATTACACAATAGACTATAGGAAATTAAACAGTTTACTTAGTAATTAATTCCCGATCCCTCTCAAAAGGTAAAATGGAAAATGTTCATGCTTATCTCCACCTTTTGAAATTAACAAAACAGCTTTGCTGGCCCTTCTTCTTATACTTCTTATTCTTGGTAACAACTGTAGGCAAATTAACTGTTAAGATTATTTTACCACTACAATCTCTAGGACTGTGTTGACTGGCTTTAGAGTAGAACAGCTTATTGTCAATATGATGCTGAGGCTAGTTAAGCATATCCCCTTAAATAGACATTTGTAACAGACCATGTAATAGATTCCCCTGCAAACAAAGGTGGAGCTGGGCAATGCTTTGAAATATTTAATGTTCCATTTGGAAAAATGAAGTCAATAATTCAGATTTTCTTTTACCATATATGTTTATTTTTGGTGTCTAATAATGCAGTTTGTTTATGCTGTAAAAGAAAATGGGTGTACTACTTGCATTCACCTTCATTATATTGTTAAAGTAAAAAAAAAAAAAAAAAAAAAAAAAAAAAAAAAAAAATTGCAATTAAGTGTTTATTGACGCCAAACAGAAGACAATGCAAAGCATTTTTATACAAAATAAAGAACACCAAATTAGACCAGTCAGAGGGCAGACCAAAAATATATTTCAGGATATGAAGCTTCCCGTTATTTTGCTGGTCATTGGTACACCTCTTTGGCCATTTTTTGTGTGAATGATATGCAACCTCACAATCATGTATATGATTTCCAGGGCTGCAACAAAGGGTACATTTTGACCTTTGAAGGTTTGGAACACATTACCGAAGGAAGGTTTGAACCTTCGATGGCACAATTTGCATAATTTACTGGTGAAGTCACAATAGCTACTAGTTTATATCTTATTGAAAATCTTATTTTAAAAATGTTATATAGTACAATAATCCTGTTTTTATAATTTAAATACAAATAAAAAGATAGATTAGTTTTATTTCCACGTAATTGTTGCTGCTTGTTATATATACAGTAAGCTTACATTGCACCAGCACCAACTGCAGCTGACTTGGACAAAACAAAGCTTTATTTAACATTCTCTGTTCCAAGCAGGTTATCAATCACAGTCACATTTTACTACTGCTACTACTACTACTAATAGTATGAACTTACGCTTGTCAAGTGACCCCAGAGATTGGTTATGCCTTCATAATACGAGTTGCTTGCACAGTTTGCATTCAAACGTTTTTTTGGACGTCTGGACATTTAACAAAAAAATTATAAACAGCAAAGTGGTTTGTAGACATTTCTTTCAATACAGCTACCCCACAACGCTTTGCTGTCAAGATGGAGAATGAAGAAATTAAAGGTTTGCTTCTGGATAACACGAGCTGGAGGGAGGGGCGAACGGTGCTTGGTTTTCAAAATTAAAATGATTAGTGTTAGTGTATATTTTGTATGTTTCAAACATATTCTACCATAGTACTTCTCTTACACCGTCTTGTACATTAGATGTTCGGTACATATTCTACTGAAGCTCTACAACCGCTAAGGTACAGCCCCGGTGTTTTGGATACTATACCTTGCTCCATACACGGCAGCGGCACCATGTAGAGTTGCTATGTATAACGATTTGGTACAATGGTAGTGGATTTTAATAGAACAACTTTTGTTTTCGTAACATACAAATCAGAAAATCAATTTTTGTGTGAGTGACATTTAATGTGTGATTTTATAGTATTCACACATTGTCAAACGGTTTCTGTTAACCAAAAAAAAAAAAAATACTGTGTAAATGCAACTTGACCAACCTTTGAAGGTTTAAAACTATCTTCGAATTCCTGGCTAGCGAACGAAGCTTCGAACACAGCCCTAATGATTTCTATTTGTATTCTCCTAATTTTGTTTCAAAATCCCTTTATCTATCAATGGTGTCTATTGAAGTGACCTTAAGGGTTACCAAGTTAACTATTTTGTTCTGTATTCACTGTATGGAATAGCCTACACAGTGAGACTGTAGTACAGTGTTACACTACTGTTGATGTGCACTAGAAATCACATTTAATTAACAAATATATTTATTGTTTCCTATTGCATCTGCTAAACTACTTAAATGGTTTTGGCAACTAATCTGTTAGAACTGAGGGTTTATTTTATCTTGCTCTATTTGGTCGTCAAGACCCAGTTCTTTAATAATTTGTTTTTCCTGATATGTGATTTCAATTCATTGCCATTCCTGTTTGCTAACTGATTAATATTGGAAAAATAAGCATCATGTTGTTTTGTGTTCCTGTTTAGCATTACCTAGAGGTCTTTCTTTTATTTGTATTTCAGTAATGCCCTCAAAGGTGCAGGTTATAACAGTTAAGAAGGAATTTATTTCTTTTGACAGTGGATTTCTGTTTTGTACAGCAGGCATAATTAACTTGTATTAAGTATTTTTCAAAGTTATTTCAGTACTTAATCTATAAATCTATCAACACGTCATCTCTCTGGAAAGAAGTCCACTTACACTGTAGTTCAACCAGTTTACAGCCACATAGGCATTTGATGGATTTTGATGCACCCACCTGTTCTTTTCTAATATATTTTACTGAAGTATTGTGTATTATAGGATGTTAACCGGATTTAAGACTAATTTGGGTAAAGTAATGTGGACAAATAGTAACCAGTTATTTTCAGCAGTCGTACACTGGGGAAGTACAACTGTTCTAAAAAGGTTTTGACACAACATTACTGGCAAGGACATGAAAGAATTAATCCGAACTGCAGCTTGCTTTGCCTTTTTTTTCCAGAGATTTAACTGTTTCAATTCTACGCCTTTATGAAATCCAAGGGTTTGTTTTATTTTTTTCTGTATCCTAAATTGCGCTGATGATAATTCACTGTAATTCAGATTAATGATGTACACAGCAGAATAGGTTCAAGCTTTTTTGTTTGTTTTGTTTTAATGAATGGGGTGCTCTGCTGTATGAATGACTGTAAATTAATCTAATTTTATGTTTAAAAAATAATAATAAAAAAGCTATCCATATTAAAAAAACAAAACAACTAATTTACATCTAGGAATTGTTATTGTGTATGGAGTATTTATTGTGTGTTAAAGGGGTATTTCATAGCACCTTTTTTTTTTTTTTTTTTTTTGCTTAGATCCATTATTTAGCCTGCTTACTGAAATGAGAATATATGTTCAGCCTCCCATGATAACAGCAAATAGAAAATGTCTACACAAAATCAGTTTCAAGGGGGACAGAAATTATAGCTGCAAACACAAAGTGGCCTTTCTTTTTTAAAAACAACCTCACTTTAGAAAATCGGTTTACCCAGACATTTATGCTGGAATATATATCATAAGCATGGCATATAATGATATAAGCAGAAACAACTGTAGAGATTGGTTGCAGACACCCATCATATAATATTAAAGGTAAGTTTAATATTCAACTTCTTTGAATGCTCCAGTTTAAACTGCTGTAGACCAGTATTGGCAGTACTGGAGTTTTTTGGGTACAGAAAATATATACGAGCACACAGACTGCTTGTCAAAACTCAAGAGGGTTCTACATGGTCTCTATAAATTATGTAGGTCAGAAACATCCGCCAAACAAACAGCTGGCCTAAGTTATTTGTTTTTGCTGGAAAATTCTGATAATCTTTTGGCAATCTGCTGCTGTGGACTATACAGAAAGTCTGGTCCAGCAAAGATGTAGATCAATCCCTTTGGCTTCAAGAATCCTGTTTATTCTTAGCTAACGTGAGCTTAAAAGTAGGACACAAGTGTTGGGCAATATGCTTTTGGGTTAACAGTAACATTTCTGTTGTGTGACTCAAATTGATAAGTAGCTCAATATGTTGTAATCCTTAATAGTAATTGATTCAGTTGCTAGATGATTGAAGCTGGCCCTTTAAGATCCTGAATTACTGTAGGCTGAACTACTGTCTACACCTGGTGGATTCAACAAGCACAACAGTCAGCAGTCTTTGTCCTGCTCTATAAGCTCTGCTAAGAGAGCAGAGCATTTTAAGATCTTCCTGATTTAAAAAAAAAAAAAAAAGAAAGAAATTGGACTCCTTTGTTGTCATAAAATGGTGTATATTGTTGCTATATTTGAAGTAACATTTGATTACCAAATATTGGTTTCCAAGGAAATGTAAATATTTCTGACCCTCATTACCTGTCAAATATAAGCAATATTGGTTTCATAATCCATAAGAATTATAGTTAATCATTTATATATTCATGCCATTTTACTTCTTTTTGATTCCAATGTGATATTGCAATGTATTATTAATTACACTTCTTGTGATTGTGATGGAGGGTAGTTTTCTAACGCTAATGAGTTGTAGCTTTCTTCTACTCACAATGGATGGGTAATGTACTGCAGCTTCACTTAATAGGAAACATCGCATGACTTTTGAGAAATCATTTTACAGTACTTTGGAAGCCAAACTACAAATGAGTCTTGTGAAGTACATGGCAATGCTATCTTCATTGTATCGCCTTTTATTAAATAGGTGAAATGAATATCCAACGCGATTAATCTTTTTGTGTTCTCCAACAGATCAGACTACATTTATCAAAAATCATTTGCATCAAGTTATTTTCTGAATGCAAATGCAGCGTTGTTTATATTGTAATATAATGGCAGACTTTCTCCTGTGTTATTTTTCTGTAACTTCAAGGCCTGACTAGTAATTATTAAGCTCTCTTGCTGACATTGTACACAATAGAACAGCTGTAGGCACAACAAACATTATAATTTGCATTTTTTGTAACATAGTTCAAAGCATTACTGCAGAGATCACATTATGACAGTTACTGAGCACCCACACTTCTTCGTTTCAGACAGTAAAGGCAACTTTGTGATTATTTATTGTTGATGCTTCCCTTTTTGTTAACCAATTTAAAAAAGTAAAACTATACTACATTTTGCTTTCCATAGCACAATCGCCTTTACGCTGTTTTTTTTACATAGCATGTAACATAAATCAGCATTTTGCTAAAAAAAACAAAAAAAAACAAAAAAAAAACTTTCCATTTCCTTTTTTGATGCTTTTGAGAGAAAGATCAGAATACCAACACCCACCATGAATTGACCAAATTACAATGTACAATATAGAAGCAAAGAAGGATTGTGTCTGGCATGCTGGTGGAAATTAGGATCTGTGAAACCAGCCAATAAAGTTCATTATAAACCCTGATATTTAGAAAATTAGTTTGTCATATATCATTTGTCTGCTACAGTACCCATAGTATGTTTAGTTTTAATGTGGTTTTAGGAACATGTTTTTTGCAATTACATACAAGATCATTTCTGGTGCAATGTTTTCTATTACTGTTTGGCCTTGATATTCTAAAAACATAATACAAATTCATCACAAAATGTGCATTGCTCTGAAGAATGACTGCAATACAGAAATGGTTTGATTGTAAACTCGTTCTCCAATCTGTGTTTCCTTTACTAGTTCTCCAGGGGTGTTAACTTGTAAATCTAGTTTTAAGGATATCCAGTGTTTGTCTCTTTCAATTACATCTGAGCTGATGGTCTCTGGAAGTCTGGTTCAGGGATCAAAGCAGGTCTATGTACCTCCAATTTAAGCTTCACAGCTTTCAGTTGTTATCAGATTCCTCTATATAATCTGTCAGATTAAAAGCTTGTCTGTTTTCAATGTTTTATAAGATGGCTCTCCCAGGCATTAGGTAACTGGTTTCTATACTTATCTATAGAGACTTTGGCATGGAGCAGACAATGAAATTACAATTCAATCTGCCCAGTTCAATCCTTTTTCGATGGGAAACTATCTGATCATTATTACATTTTTTCATGATGACGCTGCTAGTTATAGTAATAGTTGTATTATCATTGTATATCATACTCACTTTCTCTAAAATTACTTTAAAATAGACTCTGCTTTCCATCCCCCAAAATTTCCTTCCAAGCCTGAGGTACAATAAAATGGAGCCTGTGTAGACTATGAAAAAGGAAGAGGAAACTGTTACTTATCTGTGCCTTTCTTGCGGCAGGAAGTGCCATGGGGAGCTCTGTGTTGTTTCAGTGCTTATTGGAATTTTAGGAACGTATCTTGGATTCAGGTGTAACTGGTTTTAAACACAGTTCTAAATTCATAGATCACTATGGCCTGACTCACAATTGTCTTGACAACCATAATTATATAGTTATGTTATTATTCATGAGACATTGCAAGGCTGAGGTTACTGTTCAAGATGGCTCCCAGGTTGCTAATCCTTTTATTTTTTTTTTTTAAGAACATTTCTTATGATTGAATATGCACTATAATGTACACATAGAAATTACAATATTATCAATTGCTTTATTAAAAATTACTTATCAACCAATCTTGCAACAATTGTTCTTCTGTGGGTTACACTGTGTTTTAAGTTTTGTCTTTAGTAAGGAGAAGAGAATGCAAACATATAGCAGTATAAATGTTGAAAACATTTTTGAACAGCGCTGTCTGGTCAATAATACAATGTAAAACATAAACTATTAGGAACAGATTATGTGTCTCAGCCATTGGTTAAAGTAACTTTTCCCATTTCCCTTATGATGTTGGTAAGAGGAAAACAGATTACCAACAATACAATCCATAATTAATTCACCAGAAAGCAGCTTACAACTCTGGAGCAGCTCTGGTATAATGTATTTTGCTACATGTTGGTAGAATTACAGAAATGTAATTTAAGAGCCCTAAATCCCACCCAGACAAAACAAAACCTCAGCAAGTAAATAGAAACATATAATGATGTTTGCTGGTCATGGCAGTTTTATTTTAATCAAATTTAATTGAATGTATTTATATTTTACTGACATTTTGTAAGCGTAATAAAAAAAAAAACTAAAAAACACTAACTTGTATATTCGTACCACAGTTTTTTTTTTTTATGAAAAACAAAATGACAAATGTTCATCAAACCATAGTAAAAAAAAAAAAAAAAAAAAACACTGAAATATTCAACGGGATAAGGAATAACTAGAACCATAGCTGCTCCAATGTCCACAACTGTCTGTTGTATGAACTATGTAATAGACTCATGGCACTCACGCGGTTCGTTGCCCCTTTAAGAATAAACCCAGGACACAGAAATTATTTTTTTTTCAGCACTTGCGCGCATTTTTGATAAACACAAAATCAAAATAAACAAACAGAACAAAAACCTAACTCCATTTTGGAGCTCTGACTTTACACCATTAGATCTCTGCCTAACCCACAGGACGGCTAAGCCGTTTACCTGACACAAACACAAAAATTCACACAGGTTTCACACAGCCCTACCCATTGACTGCTCAGAAGCAGACAACACTGTCTGCCTCCCTCCACACAGCAGATAGAACAGACTGGCTGCCTCTCTTAAATACCCTGCACCTGGATCCAATTTACAATTAGCATCAGGTGCAGGGGATTATCTAAACAATAAAACAATTAACACCCTTAGCCCATTCACCAAAAACGTGCATTCTCACTTGTTTTTAGCAGGGAGGAATTTTAACCCCCTCTCTGCTATCTTACACATGTTTTCATGCTACTGTACATATTGATCCTGGGACATTATTACATCATAAATGCTGCTCTGTTATACCAGATACCCTCTGGATTAAAATAACTGTTCCCTTGCTAATGCTGTATTTATTTATTTTTTTTTGTGACAATGAATAATACAAGCACACATAAAACATTCTGACCAGTTACAGTAGTTAAGTATGCAGTTTGATGATTTAGAATTATTCACAGGAATCTGTTGTGAGAAGAGTTTTTAAAGTACAAAAGGTATTTCTATAAAATATAAAAGAGAATGTTAACCTTAGTATATTTCATAGGTGCACAGTAGTGCAGGATTATTTGTTACCCCTAGAGGTATTCCATTTCCAGTGAAATGCTCAGCTTTTCCTTCTTTAAGGGCCTATAATAAGCTAGGGCCGGACCTTGGGAAATGGATAATTAAGCGAAGGAAAATAACATCAGCTTTAACTAAGATGATACTCACAGGGAAAGGATGCAGGTGGCACGTTGAAATGATTCACTAAAAAACCTGATACTGTAACTATATACCTGAAAAATACAAATTACTGAGGCTTTTTGTTTTTACTGTACATTTTGGAGCTGTAAAAGACTAAACAGGACCATGTGGCAATTCATGGTAAGAATTGCAGTTACATCTGCAGATAGGGTTCCTGCAGAACTGAATTCCATTTTCTACTTTTACACTGTTTGAAAGAAGTTGCATATGTATATGTGTCGACAGCTGTGTGTGGTGTGGAAACAGATACAAGGTCAAAAAAAGTGAGCGGAGGTGCTGACTTCTTCAGTTGTCCTGACAGGAACATTTTATGGTACCTTTATATGCACTGCTCAAGTGGACCTGTCTATGGAGAAGTGTACTACCAACCTTAACCGGCATCCTTTCCGATGGGGAGAGAGATTTACAGCATCTACTCTTTCTCTCTTTATCACAATATAAAAGTGGTTTTATTCATGATGTGCAATTATTGATCAGTAATACCCCTATTACATACCATAGTGGCCATTCATTGGGCTTTCAGGCTGGTACCTATTGTTGCAGTAGCCATTTTACTATTGCCATTTCTGATAGAGAGTATGTGTCTTGTTCAAGCTATTTTACTCTCATTCCATAGCCCCGCCCTTGTGAAGAACATGTATGACATATTTTGACAACAGAGCACGACATAGAAATCTCCAAGTGTTGAAAGATGTTCTTCTGTGACACAGATAATGACTAGTTCCGTGTCCAGATGTCTTTAGGGACAAATGACGGTCCTCTAACAGCTACAGCAGCTCTAACAGAAGCAATGTGGCATCGCAGCTAGATTACGAAAGAGAAATAATTATAGTTCTTAATAAGCATTTATTGTGTACACAGTCTCATAGCAACACCATAGAGAGATAATCATTCTGAGAAATCAAGTGCTCAGTGCCTGTGTGGTTGACTACCTAAATACATTATTTTCAGACGATTTCTTTCTGCATGGTGCTTGTGTATTTTTTTTTTCTAGTCTGGACTGATGAACCTGTCTGATTCATTAGACAGTAAATAACACCTGAGCCCGAGGGAGCAACGGTGACCTTAGAAATCCTCTCGTTGTCTAGTCGCTTAAACAGGGGTTTTCAGAGTGCAGTGTAAATCTTGATGCGATTGAACCTAGGACAAAAAAAAATTAATTTCATCTTAGCTGTATGACTATTATATGAATCATTAACGTATTTACTTTTTTAGCATCTGTCTTATAATATTTCCATAACTGTTTTTTTAAAGTAATTTTTTCTACAAAAAAAATGACATAAATGGTTTCCAAAATGGTCAGGGTCGTACCTTTATTTTTCAACATATTTTGAAATGAGAAAGCATAAACAGATATTGGTATTTACATTAGTTTTATTTTAATTGTTTATGTACAAAAATATAATGGCCAATGGGTCACTAAAAACTAAAGTAAATATAAAGTTGGGATTAGGGTTAAGGATCTTTGCATAATAAGGTTCTGACTTACTTTCAAGAACTGTACTGAGTATGTATTCACTTTTTATATATGCACTGACTACCACGCACAGAAATAAGGAAATGAGTAAATATCAAAAATGGAAATTATAAACCAATATATTGTACTGCATATTACAGTGCTTTTTACTTATAAACACACAAATATTTAGATAACCCATCCATTTAATTATACATTAATACCTGCATGATAAACAATTACACAAATGATTAAACATAAAGCCCATCCAGATGTTTACTTTCCATTTTCTAACATGACATCTTAACATAACTTCCTTAATACTACTGGCCAATGCACTGGCTTTCAAGAAACCCACATTCTCAAACAATAGAGTGCACTTGATAAAGTTAAAAAAAAGTAGCTGCTTGTTGGCAAATTACACAGTACAAGTCAATCTGCAGGGGGCGTGTCTTCACATCCGTGTCTCCTCGGGGGGGCGGTTCATGAAGTCATGAACAGCCTGGTGTAAAGGCAGCCACTTGCTAATTGATGCGTTTATTGCTGAAATCCAGCTGAAAGAATAATATAAAATGCTTAGGGATAAACTATTAGCTTAAATGCTTAAATAGCGATCAAAATCATCACACAGTACATACTGTAACAATATAAGTGCAATGTATTACCATGAAGTTGAAAAGACGCCGCGTGCATTGCCAGTTTTTCACTGAAGCAACTGTTAAAACAATCTGTGGCGCACAACAGGACACTGCTCTCCAATTGTTTTCTATGGAGGTCACCCATTCTGTTTTATTAAACAACAGAACGGCAAATAAAGCATGGCTGAGAGATGACGCCAATTCACGGCAAAATGTAAAATTTCAGTGGATTTTTTCACACACACATGTACATAAATAAGTAATGTTAGTATAGCAGTGATAATGTAGTATTTTAGTGATGAAGGCATTGCTGTGGCATGTTTCTCAGTAATAATGGAACCCCCTCATTCAAATCATACCCTCGAATTCTGATCTCAGGCTTTATTGTTTTATTATTACCTTGTGACACACCACAGCAATGTCAGTATCCCTTTAAAATATCACTTTATATGTTCATAGAACCATAGATTTCATAATTTGCTTTTATTCAACTAAATCTTTTTATAATATTTCATTTCAATATCTGATAACAGTTGTAAATGGGTGGAATTTTTTTTTTTTTTCTATCCTAATAAAACTATTAAGTGATTAAATTGTTTTAAATAAATGTGTGACTTTGGTGATTTATTGTATTTTTTTTTTCTTTATTATATAAACATTATTATAATTACTTATTCATTCTGCATAAAATTGAAATTGTATTGCTGTATTAATTGCTGTAAATAATTGTATTTCTCCTAAAAAGACATATAAGGAATATTCATACATTATTTCATCCCTGCTTATTGAATCATCTAGATAGCAGGAGTTGGTTTCAAGCCTTGTAGTAATTCAGTAATTTTCTTCTTTTTTAAAATTTTAGGATTAATTATATGTTGTACTGCTGTGAATTCAGCAAATATATGTGCACTGTTTATGTAGAGAACATGATAAGTATGTACAATGTAGAGCACAACACCCTTATCTCAAACTGTGTCCTTACCGTTTGTTTTCAGTTGCATTCTCTGCACCGTAGTAGAAGGTTTTAAACTCTTCAGAAGGGGGTTTAACTTCAATCACAGTGCGACGGGAGCCAAGGGACTGCTCACTCGCTGTATACCCATGTAAGTAGATCCCTCCTGGAGAGAGGTGTCAGTTTGACAGCAGTTCAGTCAATAATAGTTATCAAGTTATGGACTTAATAATGATAGTGTATTTTATTTCTGATTCTAGTTTATTAGTCATTATCATAAACGTCACTAAATGCTTTATTATGTTATTCAAGCCAATTTCTGAAGACATAACTGAGTGTACATGTTTAATGAGTTTCTTTTATATACCACTAAACACTCAAAAGAGAAGCCCTTATCTTGCTATTATTTGCTGCAACAGAACATGAATAAAACAGCTGCTTGGGTCCAGAACATTAAAATAAAAGGCTTTCACTTAAAAACAATAAAAAACACTGTAAAAAGATTCAGTATGTATATGTTTTTTACGCAAGATTTATGTTTTTGAAAAACAATCAATATTAAGCACTATATGGTGCATGATATTATGATGTGAGGTGTGTTAGCCAATTTGAATGTATAGTCTGTAAAAATGTGGCAGAATGTAGTTTTCAATTTCCCTTCAAAGTCAGCTGGTCATATTATTACTGAGGATGCAATCGAGCTTTACCAAAACAAGATGTGAAAACACACAACCCATAAGCTGGTGGATAAGCACATAGGATTTATATACCTAATATCCATTTTCTTGCACTGAGAAACTATTCCATATTTATCTGTATGACAGCAAAGATTAAGTGCTTTGAATACACACCAAGAGCGTACGTTGAACGAAGGCCAGCATAGAAATACAGACATCCGTCTTTTAATATGCAATAGTGTTGCACACAAATGTCCTTGTTTTTGTCCATTTGGTGAAGGAGACCGAGACATTCAGGATTTTTGATTGCCAACGGGGGGAGGCTGGCATTGTGTCTAGAGACATCCACCCACACATGATTCTGCAACATAAATCAGTGTTAGTACCTGCCTCAGTGTCACTCATGCAACAACTGCCCTAATTTAACAGTTCATTTCTGATCTTCTCATTATTCAGATTTCCAGTTGCATCAAGCTACAGTTGTTTTCGATATAAAAAAAAATAGTAATTCTGGGTGACTGAGGCAGGGGAGAGGAGAAGCCCTGCACATATGAAAGGGAGCAGGGCTACGTCCTGTGTGTAAATTAATTGTGTTGTATTTATTGTTATTATTTAAGATACATTTATTTATTTATTATTAAGAATGGGTGTATGTATTGTTTCTTTGTAAAAAAAAACAAACAAAAACAAAACAATACAATGTTTTGTTATTGTTAGTGTTGGTTTGAATGTATTTTGTGTTTTTGTGTTGATTTAAAAATATTATGTTTTTGTGTGTTATTGTTTAGCAGCATCGATGGGGTTGAAGCCCCTGCCCACAAAACCCCATGCAGAAGGTGACCATCTCCCGATTTAATTAATTGATTAATTTTTTGACAATCACCAGTATAAAACCATGCAGTTTTCCCTGTTCGAGGTAGGTTTTTGAGAGGAGGAACGAGAGTAAGACAAGAGAGAAGCAAAGTGAAAGGCAAAACAAAACAAGACACGTGCTACGCTGGCTGGAAGTCCCAGCACTATATTTGTTTAGGTGGGGGTTATTTTGTCTTCACACCTTGTTTTGTTTAAACCATTTATTTACGCTCTGTGAGCAGTGTTTTTTGTTTAAATATTTAATTTTTGTTCAATAAAAACAGCGCAGTATTGCACGTTCACCCGAGTACCTTTGTGTTGTGCTGCATTCACCTCCTGGCCTGACATCACCACCCTGGCTACCCTGTCAGTGTCTAACAGAAAGATTTACTTTAATAGCTAGCCTAATCAGAATTGTATATACCTGCAAGTGAAATTTATTTTGTTCGATATAGATAACATGATGGTATTTCATGTCCATACTATATCACACATTATGTTATGCAGTAGATTCTGAGGAAACTGATGTCATGTTTTCTTTTTATTATAGTGTTTTTTTCTGTTTTTATGGTGAACATCATTACATTTTATTGGGTTAATTTATTTCAGAAACTGTTTTTCTCTGTGACTTAAAAGACACTTTCCTAACAGCTGTATTGGCAACCGAGGTTACAAATAAAAAACAAACAAACAAACAAATCCGTTGTGTAATGCTGAAATAGAGACATAAACAGAGCGGCATAATGACATGTACCAAAGCAGAGCAATATGGATATGTTGGGAGGAAGAATGTAACACAATATGCATATTGCAATAGTAATATACAGAATTTACAAACAGCGGTCAATTTGCCGTCATTTAATATCATTTTACCCACAGTGGTTCCTTAGTAAAAAACACAGCTTTAACAATACATATTACGTTTTGGTCAATGCAAAGGCTCTCTCTCTCACTCCGTTTTTTTTCCTATAATATCCACCTCTTCTGTACCTAATTTAGACAAGATCGTAATAGAATATCTTTGTTTTGGGTTCTACTGAAATTGTGTAGGTGCTTACTTCAACTGATAGAAGCTGGAACTGCAGCTGTTCTCGCTACGACTAGCCGTTGGGTCTGGCAGTACATTCCCATTGCTTTGACCACTAAGTGAAACTGAAAGCAAAATTTAAACTCATTGGCTATATCTACACTTTGTCTAGAAATGTGAGTTTTTTTGTTATGTTTGGCCTGTGCAGCAGCTTCCTACCTCCCAAGGACAGATCTGGTATATACTGTACTACTGAACTAAGCATGTCTCACATGACTGAAGGTTGATAAAGAATCTCTAAGGAAATAAGATACTGTATGAAAATAATTGACACCATAAATCCTGAGACACACATGAGCGATGCGGTGCGGTATCACGCGGAAAAAGCAGCGTGTTGCCGTGCTTATCACGCAACATTTATTTTTAGACTGAACTCACATTGATGAAAAAATACCATAGCGAAAAAGTGTCACAGCAGCAGAATTTTAGAACGGCAAAATATCTGATATTTTCCCTCAGTGACAACTCTAGCTCTAACCAATCAGATGCGTAGTTTGGGATTGCATGATACATTATATCTGGGTGAAACCTTCAGAATAGCCATCAACATGATTTGTGTGATTAATATCTTATATTACTTCATCGCACGCAAAAGTAACAAGAAGATGTCAATCCCAAATTACATTCAAAACATTTTAGCCTGGTTTTACTTGGTGTCTGTTAGGGTAGTACCGTTCTTGGTATTTAATTCTGTAAGAACAGAAAGTTAAGGGAGGAGAATTAAGCTTTCACAAATAATTTAAAGCAAAATTAAGGGTTGCCCTACTAAATTAACACCTCTTTCATTTAGATTTCAATTTTGTAACCTTTAAATAAGCTCACTATTCATGAATGACAAGGTAGCATTGCCAGGATGGGAAACATACTGTTGCACAGTGCCATGCCTCCTGTTTCTTTCCTGGTCTGTAAAAAACGATATTTTCTTTAATAAATTAACTGCATATACTGATCTTATACTGCACTTAGTTTGAAATTCTTTCAATTCCGTCTCATCATCACTGGAACTCCAGTCCACAATTTGTGGCCAATTTGGCTGTATTGGTAGAGTGATGATTTACTTTGGAAACCGCTGCCACATACACTGTTGTGTGTCCACCAATTTTGCATTATCACCCCTCACCACTCATGTATTCCCCAGGCTTAATACAGTATAAACCACCTTTGACCTACTGCATGCATTCCATGAATACCACTTTTAGGCCAATATAAAATATAAACATGCACACAAGGTTTCTACTGAATTCTGCAGTCGATGCACACAGACTCGCTACTGCATTCCTCTTTCTATAAATAGACAGATATGGATTGGCAGAATGCGCACAGATTATCAGGTATGAGTCGATCAATTACACACAGCTTATCAGGGTATCTGGGAAGCCAGTCAAATACAAGTCTGTTTTTATTTGCTGCTGCTTGTCTACTGGGGAATAAAAAAAGGTCTAAATGGTGACAATACAAAACGTGCAACATTTGCATAAACAGCTCAGTTAATTATCCAATACAGCAGACAAAGCATGCTTTATAAGTGCTCTCCGACCACTTACATAAAAAAAGCTGTACATAAAACAAACTGTTTGCCCATGCTACAGCTGCTCATCCTATTAATGAACTCACTTTGTATTAAGCTTACGGATTGAAGTTTTGAATCTCATCAGTAATCACATTCTTAGCCCATATAAGTGGTTTGATGCTTATATGTTTCTCGATGTACAAGAAAGTATGCTATGGACACGTTTTAACTGCAAGATGCAAACATTTAGTCTTCTTTAAGGTATATAGTGTAATAGGGGATAATAAGCATTACAAAAATATATGCAGAAAATCTTGCCACCTTCCTCTAATAAGCTCATCATAATAAATGAGTAAACTGGCTTTACTCTGAAAAGCAAAATGTCCTGTTGCATATTATTTGACATGTTAGATGATCTGATGATCTGATCACCAAATAAAGTTACCTGAGTGACAGGGTGAACTGCTCTCTCCATTGCCTCAAGCCATCTGCAACACAAAGAGAATGACAAATAGACATTTGAAACAATGAAATATCTCCAGAAAGAAATGCCTTATGGGTAAAAAAAACCCAAAACAATACAAAATGTATAAAACAGAAAAAAGAATAGGGATAGAGAGCTTATGTGGCTCATTTACTGTACACTCTGTGTTCTAGCACAGCATATGTGTTTGTGGTTAGTGGTAAAGGCAACATAACACAAGATTTACTCCATCCCCCGCTGAGTAAAATAACTGTTGTTGTTTTAAAATAACAGGGATACTGAAATGACACAACACCATGTAATATAGCTCTGTGAAAAAGACTACTATACTGTAGTAGATTTTAAAATGTACTCCATACATTAGGTTGACGTCAGCACCCTTTATGAATTCATAGTTTTATTTTTCAATTTCTTAACTTTGAAACATCTCTATACAGCAGTCCTTTTCTTGGCGTTGGTCCACTGGTACTGCTCTCTCCTTTGTCCAGTTCACCTGGCCCACAGTTTCAGTTTCAGTAACTGGCCCTGCAGTTATTAAAGTGGTTGGAATCTGAGGTGCTCTTCTGTTTTGTCTTGTTACTATTTCACCTCCTATGTCGCTTCACCTCAGCAGTGTCTTTGAAGTCACTTTTATTATCATACATGTAATAATATTCCTACACTTACAATCGTGGTCATGTTACAGTTACCTTTTCATTTCCTGGTTTGATGTAGCACAAAAGTAGAAAACCCGACTCCCAGCCAGGGGACTGCACTTGAAGACAAATGGTTTGCCGAGGCTTAAATCCGGCCCCACTTCAGCACCTTCTAACTTCAGTGCCTCAAGGGGCCTGCACTTCCCTTCATCCTGAGCAACAGACAAGCATGGCCGGTTTGGAACATTTTGTTTTAAAATACTTTTGCACCTATTGGCTATTAATCTGAGCGTCTATAATACCTTTTTCAAAAACTATCTCATCTACTTTACGGCCTCAGTTAAAGTAGGGCATGGTAAGAAGCAGACTATTACAGTTGCATTAACATCTCTTTACTACATTTTCTTGGGACTGTAGTTTCACACTGCCACTTGGTGGCCGAATGTTGTATTTATGGTTTCTTTGGGTGAGGTTTTCCAACACCCATACACAGGAACAAGGCACTGAATTTATGCTGTACAATTCTTAGAACTGGAAAATAAATAAATAAATAAATAAATAAACAGTTACAAAATCTAAGAAACTGATCAGGGCACAACAGTAAAAACGAAAAACAAACGAATCATATTTAAAATACAAGACTTCCATTGCCATGTTATTTCTACAAAGATATTTGTACTTAAACATTACACTTCATGACAATCTGTATCTAAGCAATTATACACTGCAACTGTAATTTACTGGAGTATTTAATTCTGCAACAGGGTTACAGGAATGTCTCTTACTTTTTTGTGTTTGTAATAGTAAAAGCAGCCATCATGCTTGAGCACAAACCACCTCTTCCTCCACCCCTTCAGGAAGCCTGACTGGGTGCGTTTGTGCAGGTATCCCCGGCAAGCTGGTTTAGGAGTATTCGGGCATTTGCTGATGTCTGAACCTATGACTAAGATGAGGATATCCGGGCCTAGAAAAATAAACGTGTGGCCAGCTTAGCCAATAAAGAAAAGCCTTCAAATCATTTATTAATCTTAATTTGAATAAGGAAAGCAAGCAAGTTTTTAATTGTGTCCTTGATACAATCCCTTTAATCAGCAATTCCCATATAACATATTGGGCTCAGTTTTGAGGAAACAAGGTAAAACACAAACATGAGGGTAAAGTGTTTTATGTTTGCTCTGGACTGTGCCTTCCCCTTCATGTTGTGATTTTGAAAGTTGGGTACTAGCGGAAACCATTAGCGCTGACCAATTAAAGAGTGGGAGGCAGAAGCTGCAGCAAATCAGGAGCAGCTGACATTCCCTTTAAGAAAAGAATAGCCCTAGCATTTGCCTTTGTTGTGATTTTGATGAAAAAAAAGCTGCCTTATTGCCATAGCACCACGTGCTAATGAGGTATACAGAAGTGTTGACATTCATTTAACAATTTTGGCATATGTGACTGCAGAGTTTCATTATGATCATAAACATTATTTTGACACTTTCAGCCTTTGCAACCCAGAGCTTATTTAAGATGTATATGGGAACTGTGATTTGGAACGTGGCGTCATTAACTTTAGAGCTGTTGTGATAAATAAAGATTTGTATGAAACATATTATTTGAAAATGACTACAACTAACTGTTGAACTAACTGCTCTTTTGCTTCTATAATGTGTCCTTCTATATTTACTTAAAACAACGAAACTTTACAGTAAATCCCACAATTGTGAAAGAAGCCCTGTGGTTTACCTTGCCGGGCCAAAGCTGCTGCCTCGGAGTGGGGGATGCTGGTGACATCAGTTCCATTCACACTCATTACAATATCACCCATCAGCAGCCCTGCCTCCTCAGCAGGACCATCTGAAATCAATCAACAAACACATCCAGTGAACTGGGAAAAAAGTTTAGTTGAAGTACAGGAATTGAGGTTAACTAGTGTGTGTGTGTGTGTGTGTGTGTGTGTGTGTGTGTCTATATATATATATATATATAGAATGAATAACATTATTTGAAACTTCAAAAACTTCAAATACACTAGGTAGATTTTTTAATTTCCTAAAGTGTACAAGTTCAGTGTGCGTGCACACTCCCCCCTTGTGGCAGCATTAATATTACACCCAAAGTCAGCTGAAGTTCTGCTGACTCAAAGTCCTTTTAAAACCTTGGCTCTTCCAGTTGTTCCATGAAATGTAAAAGAAGGGGCACAATTTCCTATCCCTATACTAGAACATATATACCGTGCACAAATCCAGTCAACTTTCACTAATACAAGTTTCAATAGAACAGCAAAAACAATCACCTTTTCAGTAACTTTTATTATCAGGAGTTTAGGCCAAATTCATATGGCCAGCTTTTACTGAGGTAACACATAAATCAAATTTAAATTATAGTACATACACACACACACTGAGTGTACAAAACATTTGGAACACCTCCCTAATACTGAGTTGCACCCCCTTTTGCCCTCAGAACAGCCTCAATTTGTTGGGACGTGGACTCTACAAGGTGTCCCACAGTTCACACTCTTCAATCCTCCACTTTGTGCACGTGTACCTAGAAGAATTGATGCTATTTTGAAGGCAAAGGGTGGTCACAACAAATATGGATTTGATTTAGATTTTTCTTCTGTTCACTCACTTTGCATTTTGTTGATTGATAAATATAATCTATTAACATGTCTATTTTTGAAAGCATTCTTACTTTACAGCATTTTTTCACACCTGCCTAAAACTTTTGCACAGTACTGTATGTGTGTATATATATATATATATATATATATATATATATATATATATATATATATATATACACACACACACACACACACACACACACACACACATTTAATAGTACTGTACATTTTTATAAAAATATATGAAAAGTATACATTGCAAATAAACTGCACTTGATGAAATCTCCACGTCCCATTCTGATCACGGGCATTTTTAAACTACAAAAGCAAGGCATCCTCAACATCAAGGGTACTGAGCAAACACTGAATATTTAGCACAAACAGAAAACGTGTGTTCAGTGAATTTGTGTTATACAAACTAATTTACAATAAACAGCTTGACCGGAACCATGTGGAACATACGTGGTATCAGGAAATGTGTTTAATCCAAGCTTGTTTTAATGAGTATGTACTGTGTGTTAAGGAAAAAAAAAAAAACAACAAAATTCTAAATTTTGAAACTTTATACAGTCATGAAAACGTTTCATTATACATCACTCAGTTGTTAAAGTTACATAGGCCTGCTGTAAGTAAGATACAGTCAAACCGTGACATCCCTTTTCCTGTTGGTTCTATAATACCCAGTACAATTACACTGTATATATTCTTCTTTTATTATTTTATTTTTTACTGTAGTGTAACTTACTTGTGTCTACTTCTGTCACCAAGATTGGTTTAGAAAATTGAATTCTGAATCCCCAGGGATAGTCACCTGTACCTTTGATGATTTTCACAGTCCTCTCTCGAACTGTTAAGGAGAAACGCATAGCATCAGCAGAGGCATTTCACTGTACAACATTACTGGACATATTGATAACATTAAGATGCTTAAACAGGTTTGCTATGAGCCAAAAGAAGAGCGTCTTCTTGTCATAACATTTAAATAGTAGAAAAAACAAAGAACAAAATGTGTATATTATTATTGATTACCTACCATTCAATATTCACCTATAATGCTTTTTGCGAATAATATTAACATAACTTTCCATAACAAAATAGATAACTTTCTACAGACAGAATATATATATATATATATATATGTGTGTGTGTGTGTGTGTGTGTGTGTGTGTGTGTGTGCTTTCTGACAGTCTATGTCTATGTATACACTACCCTTCAACTGGACCAGTATTTGTTGAAGTGTATAAACACATCTAACCAACCACCAAGTCATAAGCCAACCAGATCTGTTTGAAAGATGCTATCCTATGCTCTGAACAACAACATATTTGCTTTCATTTTTTTTTTTTATAAACGTAATGAATCTTAAACTGCACTTCATAATGTAATACTGTTCTTCCGCATTCAAACTTTAGCAAAATCTCACAGTACTTGCTGCTGGTCGGGGTCTCTTGCTCAGACACCTGGGGCTGTCATTTGCTCTGACGTCATCTCCTCTGTAGATCCAGGAGGCTGAGTGGAAGGTTTCTGTATAAAACCCCTTGTCTTCATTCTCCCACACGCCAAGATCCACAGAGCGATTCTCCTCTGAGTTCACTGTAAATAAGAACACAAAACTTCAGTGAGGAAAGACAGCCTACCTTTACAGAATTACTTGCTATTGGTATACCATTGAAACACCATTGTGCTACCCTCAGTAAACACGTTATCACACAATGCAGTTAAAAAAAAAATGACACAATAAGTCTGATACAGTAGGAAACCATATGATACCGTGTGGTACTGCAATTGATTATGAGTGTGCGTCTTGGGCCACACCATTGAGATCCCGTTGATACGTAAACATATGAAAATGTAACCAATGAATCATAACATTGTAGCTTCCCTTGTGCTATGACTACTCTTTTTTGCAGTAAAATCTATTGTGGCTGAAGATTGTTTGTTAAGGGAAACAAATAGCCAATGAAACCTTGTTTTACACAATGTATACAAATATACTGTAACAAATTATCTGGTGTAGTTTCTTAAAAAATACTTCACTTTTTTTTTTTAAAACCACTGCACAACTTTTAACAGGCACATTTTTAAAAAGTAGGTTTAACTAAGAAACATGGCGAACAGTAATATTCAGTATCATACTGTTTTATGGTTATAAATGTTCTTTGGTTCGCCTAATTTTTGTCCTAATTCCATTATTGATTAAACCTGAAAATTTAGTTAGAAAAATAAGCAGCAGAGAATTAATACTTTTTAATCAATCAAAACACTATATATATATATATATATATATATATATATATATATATATATATATATATATAGAGAGAGAGAGAGAGAGAGAGAGAGAGAGAGAGAGAGAGAGAGAGAGAGAGAGAGAGAGAGAGAGAGAGAGGCCTCTAGTTGTTTAATAAATTCCCAGAATGCTAACCTCTGAAATAAAGTTCATCCACAATTAACATTTCTGTATTTCTGCTACTCAAAGGTAAGGACTATACACTACACATGATTGTCATATCCCTGTTTTCTTCCAAACAGGACATTGCTTTCTGAATTGATTTGCTCACATGGATAGACCATTCAATGTGCAATCAGACTCCAGAGTTCAAGAAAATTCAAGTTGAACCACTAAAAGTAGAGCCAGCGACACTTTAAATAATGATATACATGTATAAGAAATTTTAATCTCAGTGAGATCGAAAATACCTGCAATCAATCAATTACAATACAAACACCTGAGTTATCTATAAGTACCTTTCACATGCACCGCCAAAGGAATAGTATATAATGCATTATCTGCAAGAAATTCAACACACTGTACATTGGGGGAACTAAAAGACGCTTAGCAGACCTCTTAATGGGACATTTACAAAGCATTCGAATCAACACTACATTTCACCAATGATAATAATCACACAGCTGAAGACATGACCATTTGTGGGATCAGTTAGTGAACAAATGCCTCTCACAAATAAAGGGAACATAAGTTTCTCTTCAAACTGGGAACTTTGGAACCTCTTGGAATGAACATTTTAATGCACTGTGTTTTATCATTTAACCCTTTTGTGTACACCCAAAAACAACCGTTTCATAGTTTTCATTTTTGTACACTAAAATTAAGCTTCCTTTCAAACATATATTTTTGCCATCCAGCTGAAGAAGGACTTGTAGCCCTCAACGTCCTGATATTATAGATTTCTTTTTTATATATTATTATTCACATTTTCATGCACCTACATGACCTTTTTCTTTCTGATTTTGCTCCTTTTGGTACACAGCAGTTTTTCTTCAATTTTTAAATATACCGATCTGATTAAAATGCTGAAAGGACTACCTAAAATCACATCCCTTATCATATTAAAAATGCAATTTGACTTTAATCATGCTATATTTGAAATGCATCCTTAATTTGCTATTTGTGGTTTGCTGTGGTTTTCTTTGCTAAAACTGCAGTAGCACTAGTTCCTGAACTAAGCAGATGAAACTAATGTAATTGCAACTGCTTATATTCCTTGGATTGCTGGTAGTCAACTTTGTTACTCTCAGATTAGCTGTATACACAAACCTGACTCTTCTGTTATGATGCTTGTGTTTGAACTCCCACCAGCAGAGCTCTTCTGTTTGCTGTCCTTGAACCTCATGCGTCTCTTTGCCCAGCGCTCCGATTCCTCTTGTGGGATGTTCTCTTTAGGTCGCATGTCTTTCAGTACATGGTCACAAGGTAGTTTCAGGTGGGTTCTAGTCTTTGTCTCCTTTGGGGCTGACACAGCAGTATTCAGTGTTAATTCATGGGGGAGCTCTTATATCTATTGTATTAATGTATTTAAGTGGAACCTTACTTTACACCATCTATATTTTCAGAATGCTAAATCTTACACTTTAAATACGTGTTTAACGAGAAACTTCAAATGTCATTTTAATTGCTTTTTTTTACATTTCCTGTGCTGTTTTGTGTATAAGAAAAGCCAAGAAAAGTAATGTTACTTAGGAACCATGCAAAATTAGTTTTTCTTATAAATGTTAAAATTAGTTAAAATTGTGCATGCATCCCAAATATGTTTAACAGTATATTTTATTTTACAGGAGTTTAAACAATGTTAAATTGACAAAAAATAATAAACTCTATTTATTTACATTTGAAATATCTTGTTCCTTAATATTATTCAAGGGTAAAATATTCATTCCACCCATTAACTTTGCTTGTATTGCAACACCAGAGACAAAGAGAGTGGTCCCATTCTATTAATTCATTAATGAAAATATAAACTCAATAAAAGTTCCTTGCCAATAGATGTACATTATTATTGTATATCTAATAAAACACTTACATTTTGGGACACTTGGCTTTTCATCAAGTGTTTCTGTTTTCTGCAACTTCTCTTTTTTGTTATTGGCGTTGTCATAAAACTCCGAGATGAATCCATTTGTTTGCATATCCTGACAGATATCTGCCTCTGACAGGACGAGTACAGATTTGCTTTCACAAGATTTATCCATATTCCCTGTTTCCATTTTCTCTGGATCTGCAGAACTATTTTCACACTGGCCAGTGCTTTTCTGAGATGGAACCTCTTGTGTCTCGCCACTGTTTGTGTGTTCAGTAAGTGTCTGCTGATCTTCAGACAGTTCTGCAGAATCTAATACCTCAGACACATGGTTTAAAGCACCTGTGTAAGAGGATTCTGATTTCAGTGGGTCACTTCCTTCTGTCTCAGTCTCGTCCACATCTAAAGTAGGTGATACAGAAGGATTGTCATAAACACAAGTGAAAAAGTCACTCCGATTCTTCTCAGAAACAGATGTATGTGGAAAGGAGTTGTCATTTTGAATCAATAATCTTTTCTCTGAATCTCCTATAATTACAGTCTTGACCTCTCCTCTCCTTGTTTTTGGCCTAAGGCCTGGCTCACATATCTCTTGTAGGTCAATATAATTATTTTGTACATTACCCTCAAGATCATTCAATGAATCAAATACTCCACTGCTGACATGGTCTTTATCGCCAATATGCTCGTAGGAGATACTTCTTGACGGTGGTGTTACTTGAATCATTAAATCCTTGTTTATAATTGGTGTTTTCCCAGAAAGCTCAAGATTGTGGTTATCAATCTCCTCATTAAAGCCACTCTCAGCAAACTCAGCAAGTTCCAAAGATCCAAAATGGTAGCTTTCTCCAGAGGAATACCCATTAATGGTGTTGGGACTGGTACATACATTATTGAGTGGATTTAAGGCCAGAAGAGAAGTATCTTCGACTGCTTTCTGGTTGTGTTGAAAATCTTTGTAGACTTCGTCTGTACTCTCCTCTGATTCAGATGGGTAAAAGGGGTGCTTGCCTCCAACTGAAGCTGAAGGGTTTAAAAGGTGAGGTCTTGAGTAACTAATGTGGCTTGAGCTGGGCCTGCAATCACTTCCATTATCTGAAGAAGTTCTGTGTTCTGCAAAAAAAGTCCCTCCATGTTCAATATGAACCCTGTCTCGTCTTTCAGAGCCCAAAGGGAGTGACTTCATAAAAAAGGATGGAAAAGTTCCAGAAGAAATAGATTCTCTATAGGACAGCAAGCTTTCATGCATTTTGGGGAAAACACTAGCAGGTCCAGGGAACGTCTTTCTTCTCTTGGGTTGCTTTTCTAAGTAACACTTCGGACTAGATTTTGTTTCCAAAATGGCAATACTGTTATTTCTCAGCCACGTCTTCCCTTCATGTTTGTGAATGAAATCTTTAGTGAAGCTTGATCTACTCACTGGCATTTTGGAGCTCATAAACATAGGATTATAACAGTCAGATTCATTTTTGTTTCCCAAGAAACCTTCTGCACTGCCACTGTGCTCGCTGCCAAACAAATTGCTCTGTTTCCTTCCGGACATGTATCTTGTGGATTCATCCATGGTCCTGGCTGTCTCAGTCTGGGAGTCAGACTTATCTCCATTGTTTATGTGAAATAAGGACATGTCCTCTGTGATTTCATCTAATAATTTGAACTCTTTATCTGCAAACTCATCAGGTGGAGGTATATCTGAAACCATATCAATCTCTAGTCTGTCAGATGAATGCTCTGTCCTCAGTAGGCTACAGTCTGATAAAGGATACAGTCTGCTTGACCACTCAGTTGCTGAGTAATCTGTATCCTTTGAACAGCCACTTTGCTCCTGGTTACAAAAACAGTACTTGTTTTTACAATCTTTGCAACAGCTTTTATAACAACCTGTATCCTCGTCACACTTGGTGGAATCCTGTCTAACCTTGTTAAAGTCTGCATCATCGTTTCTGCTGTCCTGGCTAAAACTTGTAGGATTCACATTTATGTTAAAAGAGCAGTAACTCATTGGGTTTTTATTATTTGGAAAATGACATTGACCCAGTTGTCCTTCTATGTGAGTACAAGTCTCTCTCCTCTTCCCTTCTTTGCACTCAACCACAAACACAGCTTTGAAATCTGGGTCAGCTGAATGCAAGACTTCCTTTACTTCCACTTCAATGTTGGAAACTGTGCATTTGACTTTGGTAGTGGTTACTGACAAGCTAGACTTATCTTTATCAGGATGATGCCTTACTGTTATTGTTCCTAAAGTTGACACCTCTTGATCGTTTATTTTGACTCTTGTTGTGATTGTCACTCCTTTGTCATTTTTGTCAGAGGGTGGTGTGATTTTATCTTCTTTTCCAGTTTGACAGTCTGCATCAGGTGTATCTTGGCTACTTCTTTTACTTTCATGTCTGAAGTAGGGTTCATTTTCCCCACATACATCAGATTCCAGCACATCCTCTCTCTGTGATTTATGGGCTGCACCCTTTACAGCTAAATCGCTGTCATTTCCATTTTCACAAGCTTTATTAGTAGTGTCATTGTTGTGGCTGGCTGAAAAGTAACGGGGGATATCACATTAGCATTTTGAAGTACAATCACATTTCCTGCATCTAGTTCACTGTCCTGCTTCCCGGGCAATCACGTCAAGGGATGTTTGGGAGATTGCCCCTGCACAGGATCAGTAAGTATAGAACGCATTTCAATTATTAACATTTTAAAACTGATCATTTAAATACTTTTTACATTACAGTTGTATTTGTATATGGATTGTAGTTTTGAAACTTGAGCTGGAATAAAAAGGAAATCAGTTTTAATCGTCCCTTCTCCTACCCCAGTCACAAAATCATAAATATAAAAGACATTTTAAAAGGAAATTACAAACAGGCACCATCTGCTATTGTAAAAAAAAAATTATACATCTGGATTACAAATAATTTCTGTAAACTGCAAAAAAAGTAAAATTGTGTGGTTTCCCTGCTGTGATGCCGCTATTATTAAACACAGAAAAGTCCTGTGATTAACTACTTGAATCATATGCAATAAACAGTCCACAGTCCTTAACATAATTGCACACTCTTTCAGACAGTCAGGAAAGACTTAACCTTACAGTGCTGTCAATGTTCCTTTCTTAAAGAGACCACTCACATTTTGTGCTGCTGGAGCTTTTCCTTCTCTTGCTGTGTCTCCGTCTTCTTTTGCTCATTGTTACACACACGCACACACACACACACACACACACACACACACACACACACACATATATATATATATATATATATATATATATATATATATATATATATATATATATATATATATATATATATAAAGGATATGGATGTCACAAACACGTAACTGTAAAAAAAAAGACATACAAATGACTTTAAAAAGTTTAAATTAACTATTCACTAACAAGGAAGCATATTATTGTTTCTGATTTTATTCCAACATTCTCTTTTTGTTGCTATCATAAACAAATATAATATTAAACCCAAACTGACAAAAATCTGTTTTGCTTTCATATACTGGAGGTTAAGAAGAAACATCACAATAAATTCAGACATTCAAAAAACTGCCCCCTAGCATGTTATTGAATTACAATGCAGTCTGGGATACCACTGGGATTGTCTCCCTCTTTCTGGAGAATAGAGGTTCTTTCTGGGGCCAAACTGCCTCCGCGGTAACAGACTGTGCCTTGTAACAACAGCTACAGTACCTGCCTACTGAACCACAGTGAAAATATCACAATAAAGGTACTGTAACCCAGGTTACATTCAGCCCAGCTATCTTACTTCATTAAAAAGGGTATAATTTATTGACCACCCCAACATAAATTAATTTCTCAATTTGTGAATAAAACCAGTTCACCTCAAGAACAGTTAATCTTGTATAATGCACATATACATTTGATTACACTTTTCAGCCAAGATAATTTATCAGTATTTTAGCTCTTCATTTGTGAAATGCCCTTCCTAATACCATTAAGTCTATCGAGCCCAATGGGATCTAATGTATCAGTCTAAGGTCATTCCCATAAATGGGTTGAATAGTTGCTTTATAGAATGGGATGATACGTAAGCATTTCCATGACTTAAAGAGTTATTTGCTGACTTCATGATGTATATACAGTACCAAATTACAGTGAGTGAGCCAAACACCTGCGTCCAGTCATGATTTATCTACAAAAAGCAATCAGAATCAATCAATCTTTAATTTATATAATGCCTTTCATAGTTGATTTTTGAAATTGATTTTCTGGCAGATGCAATACATTGCCAATTGTGAACAACACAAGTTGATACACCATTTAAAAATTATAGTATGACATTCATTTCCATAGAGCCTGTCCTCCTTTCTCCATACGAATTATACATCTTCTAGACAATATATAAAATGTAATCTCTCTCTCTCTCTCTCTCTCTCTCTCTCTCTCTCTCTCTCTCTCTCTCTCTATATATATATATATATATATATATATATATATGTAAAGTAGATGCCGGTTATTAGCAATCCTTTCCCTTATTAACAACATTTTTCCAGAAACCAACCCTGTCCCATAGACTTTAATGTTAATGGAATTCTGATATTAGTAACTGTATATATATATACTACCGGTCAAAAGTTTTAGAACACCTCAATTTTTTCAGTTTTTATTGAAATTTATGCAGTTTAATGTCTCAATGTACTCTGAAATTAAAGCATAGAACAAATAAACAATTGGAGATAAAAAAAGAAATCATGGAATCGTTTTGTTTAACAAAATGTAATCAAAATTTTTGACTCATCAAAGTAGCCACCTTTTGCAGATATAACAGCCGAACACACTCGTGACATTCTTTCTACAATGGAAATAAAATATTGTTCGGAAAGTTCTTCTCAACACCGTTGCAGTTCCCACAAATGTGTTGCACTTGTAGGTTGCTTTGCTTTCACCCATCTGTCCAGTTCATCCCAAACCAGCTTGATGGGGTCTGGAGACTGTGCTGGCCATTCCATGATTTGAAGCCTACCGTCTTGTTCTTTTCTTCTAAGGTAGTTCTAACATAGCTTGGAGGAATGTTTTGGGTCATTATCTTGCTGTAGGATGAACCCCTGACCAACTAGGCGTATACCAGAGGGTATTGCATGGTGCTGCAAAATGCTGTGGTAGCCTGTCACAAAGACGGCCAGTGAAGTGAAAGATGAAGACGCTTGCTTGCGCCGGTTTATTGTAAATAAAAGGTTTAAACAAACAG